>NC_067250.2:229222164-229525195 GCF_019359855.2 Lolium perenne
GTTGTATTAAGTGGTAGTTCATTAGTAATTAGATTAAAACATGAACTAATTATCATGAACATAGTCTGAATAGTATTTTGAATTAAATTTGTAGAATTGGCATCCGTTATCTACCATGCGCTAGTCTTGTAATTGAGATAGAAATACTGTTAAGACTGACAAGAAACTTTACGGACTGGTACCGTATTGTTAAAGAATCAAGAAATGATTAAGTCCTATTGCAAACTTTTAGTAAACCTCACATTGCTGATTCAAAAAACAATGGTTTCAATTAGTACCTAAAATCATCTTGTCTCCGTGAAACTTGAAGTTCAAATCCGTTTGAAAAGTAAGGAGCTGAAAATTTTGTTTTCATAAATAAGCAAGGTATGAGATATATGTGATATCTAAGACCTTATTGCAAGATGATAGAATATAATCTAGTGAGACTACATAAACCATAAGTTTTATGGGAATGTACGAAGATTGAAGACGCAGGCGTCCCGATCCTCCAACTAGTTGGGCACTAATGATATTCGCATATCCATGAAGTGATCGTCCTTAGTATGCACCGTTGCTAAGACTCGTCGTTTTGAAGCATCACGTGATGATCAGGTGTTATAGATTCTACGTGTGCATACAACGGGTGCAAGCCAGATTTGTACATGCGAATACTGAGGTTAAACTTTACGAGCCTAGCATGTACAGACATGGTCTCGGAAAGTCGTCATGATATGATGGATAAAATTATGAGTGAAATTGTTCATCACATTACAAAGTTACTAATAGTGAAATCTGGAACACTTGTCATATGATGATCAACTTCAAAGTAAGAACCTCAAGGTTATTGGTATTTGACCAACAAACCTAGAAGTTATTGATGTTGAAGTGTTTTTCTGAATGATGAGGAAAGCTAAAAGAGAAACTACAAAAGATTTTTGACAGAAAGAAAGAAAAGACTAGAAAATCTAGCTCAGGTATATATAGTTGATATACATGTTATGAATGTATTCCTAGTTTGGTCACACAATGAAATTCTTAGGTATTTGTACCATATTGGTTGGTATGAAGTGTCATACAAAACAACGCAATACAAGAATACAATGGCCTAAGTGACTGACAAGGAATATGATAGGAATGCACATCTGGAACAAAAAATAAAGTGTTATTATGTTCGTCGTTGGCATTCTATCTAGCCCTTCAGATTTATAATAAAGAACTTCATAAATGTTGTTTTGTTCTGGTCAAATGAAAACAATGAGTTGTTAAAATTATGACCTTACTCCATGTATGATGGATAAGTTATTACAAATCTTAATGGTGAAACATACATACATAACACTGACGCTAATATGCCGTAAGGCAAATGATTAGAATTCCACTTATTAGTGGAACCGCCATTTAGGTCATGTTAGAAAGGAATGCATGAAAGAACTCCATGCAAATGAATTTTTGGAGTCATTTGATTTTTGAATCATTTGACGCTTGCAAATCTCTTCTAAAGAGAATGACTGAAATACCGTTCATAGGCCAAGAGTTGAACGGGCAACTAACTTAGTGGAAACATACATGATGATGTATGTGGTTCACCGGGCATAGTTGTGTGCGGGAGATTCATCTACTTCATGAAAACTTCCAACAATGAATTGAGTATATATATGTGGATATATTCGATAAGGAAAAAGGTTGAAACATTTGAATGGATTCAAATAAATTTCAGCATGAAGTGGAAATCTTCGTAATATAAAAGTCAAATATCTATGATTGTATCATGGTGGAAATATTTGAATTACGAGTTTTAGCGAACATCTAAGAGAGTTATGAAATTGTTCTACAACTCACGTTCCTTGGAGTATCATAGTGATGATGGAGTATCCGAGAAACGTATCCAAACCTTGTTGGGTTAATGATGAGATAATATGACGCCATTATATTTTTGTATTATGCTTTAGAGACTACCGCTTTTACACTGAATAGAGCATCATCATGATCCGTTGAAATGACACCATACGAGTTATGGCATGGGTATAAACCCTAATAGTCCTTTCTTAAATTTTGGTATGCATAGCATAAGTAAATAAGTTTACAACCAAAATTGGATGAATGTCTTTGTTGGTTATCCCAGAGAATTGATTGGGAATTCTTTCCACTATGGAGACAAAGACAAAAGTGTTTGTCAATGTTTCTTATTTCCAAGAAATTGTTTCTAGCGAAGTATTTGAGTGGGAGGACAATAGAACTTGATAAGGTTTACGAACTTGAGCATAATGATCAGAGTAGCGCAGCATCGGAAATGGTTCCGGAAGCGGCCACGACGATCATGGCTCCCATGACTACAAAGTGGTTTAGCCATGGAGATCGAAGTACCTATTGAACCTTGTAGGTATGGTTTACTTTGTGATCAAATAAATGATTTGTGGACAAAGGATTGATTTTGAACAATGATAAACCAACTACATACAAATAAATTATGATGGGCCCTGACTCCGTTAAAATGGCTATGCGCCATGAAATCCAAGATAGATGAATACTTTTTGAAAGTAAATGGATATATAAAATTGATGGACTTGGATGAAATATCCTTGAATAAGTTCGACTTGTTGAAAAGTTGTTTACGACAAAGTTCAAAGAGTTGACTACGATAAGATTAGATCTTCCGTAGAGATGCTTATAGTCTATGTGGATTATTCTAGTAATCGCAACATATTTCTTTTATGAGATATGCTAGTAGGATGGCAAAATACATTACTTAACAAAAGTGTGTATTAAAGGTGTATACAAGATACAACCAAGAGTTTTGCTAGTCCGTGGAATACTAGATAGTTATACGAATTTCAATTGGATGAAGTGAGTATCGCGGAGTTGGAATCTTCACCGGATGAAATAGTCAAAGAGTTTTTGATTTCATCAGAAACGATGAAGATGCTTGATAAATTAAGTGGGAGCGCTGAGACATATTTATAATAATTTATGTAGATGACATATAGTTGGTTATAAATGAAGTAATTATATACTTGATTAAAAAGGTTTCATTGAGAATTAACTTCAATGAAAGGATATGAACTGAAACATATTTAGTGTCAAGATCTCTGAAGATAGATTGAAACACATAATAAGTTTAAGTTAAATTACATAGAATGAATATTGAAGTAGTTCAATATAAAAATATTAAGAAGGTATTTTTTTCCATGTGAAGGTTTAACAAGACTTAAGTGTATTTGACACTCGATGAGTAAAAACACATGAGTGATTTTAGATCACGAATAATATGTACAAAATCAGATGTCATGTGCTCTAAAAAGTTAGGAGTATATACTAGAATGATTCATGTGATGATCATTGGACAACAGTAAGAATATCCCTGAGTGCTTTAGAAGAACCAAGGATATATATAGTTTTATATGGGGTAACGACAAACAAATCGCTGTAAGGTGTTACACCGATATTAGTTTGGTCACATATAAAATCTCAATTAGGCTAAGTGTTGATTAAAAGGTAGCACAATGAGCTAGAAGATGTCTATGCTAGATTTAGATGAGTTCTAAATATTGTGACGGATTCTACAAAAGAAGGCAGAGTATGTCATTGTTTGACAATGATTGAGGATGTTAAGTCAAGAAGTTCTTTGAGAACTTGGTGTAATTCCGATAGTGTTAGAACTTTGAAGCTATATTGTGTGTGACAATATTAGTGACATATTTCAGACCGCGGAATTAAGGTTCCACCAGAAGACCAAACATATTTAATGCCGACTCATTTGGAAAATGAGTGATGCGTGAAGACGCAAATGAATTGCAAAATACATATGTTTCTGAGCATGTCAGATCCGTTGACTGAAACCTCTCCCGTGAGCAAAACATGATAAGCACCAGAAGGCCAAGGTGTTACATCTTTACAAATGTAAACTAGATTATTGACTCTAGTGCAAGTGGGAGACTGTTGGAGATATGCCCAAGAGGCAATAATAAAGTGGTTATTATAATATTTATGATAAATGTTTGCATATCATGCTATAATTGTATTAACCAAAACATTTATACATGTGTGTTATGTAAACAACAAGGAGTCCCTAGTAAGCCTCTTGTATAACTAGCTTGTTGATTAATAGATGATCATGGTTTTGTGATCATGAACATTGGATGTTATTAATAACAAGGTTATGTCATTAGGTGAATGATATAATGGACACACACCCAAATAAGCGTAGCATAAGATCACGTCATTAAGTTCAGTTAGCTATAAGCTTTCGATACATAGCTACCTAGTCCTTCGACCATGAGATCATGTAAATCACTTATACCGGAAGGGTACTTTGATTACATCAAACGCCACTACGTAAATGGGTGGTTATAAAGGTGGGATTAAGTATTCGGAAAGTATGAGTTGAGGCATATGGATCAAGAGTGGGATTTGTCCATCCCGATGACGGATAGATATACTCTGAGCCCTCTCGGTGGAATGTCGTCTGATTAGCTTGCAAGCATGTGAATAGTTCACAAGAGATGATATGCCACAGTACGAGTAAAGAGTACTTGTCGGAGACGAGGTTGAACAAGGTATGGAGATACCGATGATCAAACCTCGGACAAGTAAAATATCGCGAGACAAAGGGAATTGGTATCATATGTAAATGGTTCAATCGATCACTAAGTTATCGTTGAATATGTGGGAGCCATTATGGATCTCCAGATCCCGCTATTATTGGTCGGAGAGGAGTCTCGACCATGTCTACATAGTTCACGAACCGTAGGGTGACACACTTAAGGTTTGATGTCGTTTTAAGTAGATATGGAATATGGAATGGAGTTCGAATTTTGTTCGGAGTCTCGGATGGGATCTAGGATATCACGAGGAGGTCCGGAATGGTCCGGAAAATAAGATTCATATATAGGAAATCACTTTCCATGTTTGGAAATGATCCGGTGCATTTATGGAAGGCGCTAGAATGTTCTAGAACATTCCGGAAGAAATCACCATGGAAGGTGGAGTCCCGGTTGGGCTCCACCAACCCTAACAAGCCAACCAAGTGGGAGGGTGGAGTCCATGGTGGACTCCACCTCTTTGCCGGCCAACAAGTGGGGAAGGGGAGAGTCCCTGTCCCTCTAGGTTTCGTCCATATGGCAGTTTTTGAATTGGGGTCTTATTCAGATCTTTGGGCAAACCCTTGGGTGTTTCACCTATATAATGAGGAGGAGAGGGAGGGGGCAGCCTACATGTTGGCCGCACCACCTAGGGCCCCCCAAGGCTGGCACCCAAGAGAGCCCCTCTCCCAAACCCTAGCACCACTCCCTCCTCCACCTCTCTCCCGTAGCGCTTACGGCGAAGCCCTGCCGGAGATCTCCACCACCACCGTCACCACGCCGTCGTGCTGGCGGGATTCCGAGGAGGATCTACTACATCCGCTGCCTGCTGGAACGGGGAGAAGGACGTCGTCATCAACACCGAACTTGTGACCGAGTACGGAGGTGTTGTCCGACTGTGGCACCATCAAGATCTTCTACGCGATTTTGAAAGCGGCAAGTGATCGACTACAACAACAACGAGATCTAATCTCGTAGGCTTTGGAAATCTTCGAGGGTTAGTCTCATGATCTTCTCGTTGCTACCATCTTCTAGATTGGATCTTGGCTTGTTATTCGTTCTTGCGGTAGGAAATTTTTTGTTTTCTATGCTACGAATCTCATCAGGCTCTTTTGGGCCTCAGGCCCATCCAGGTGTGCTTCCAGGTCCCAGGGTGCTTCTTCCGATGAAAAAATGATGCTCCAAAAATCCCAGGTCAATTTGACTCTGTATAGGTCTCTGAAAGTGAAAAATACACAAAACAGGGTTTTCCTGTTCTGCAGAGTTATAAACCAAATAAAGGAGATCATTGATAAATCCCCATAATTCAATGTAAAATAGGGTATTATCATCATATATGTTGCAAATATGTGGGAATTCAATATGATAAAGGATAAAATTCATGTATGCATTTTACATGCATCAAGGACATACTTATTTGAACCCATGAATAAATTTTAAACTTGGTGAAGATATCTTCAAATACATTATCTATTTTTTAAGTCTGCAGAAATTTTCTGAACCTCAAATAATTTTAAAACTACATAAAAATATTATAATATAATAACAAACATGCAAAGGAAAGAAAATAGAAGAAAAAGAACCAATAAAAGAGAAGGAAATATGAAAATAAGGAAAATAGCATGAAAAACTAAAAGGGAAAATAGAAATGGAAATGGAAAATGGAAAATGAAAAGAAAACATGTAAAGGAAAAGAACAACCGAAACTATAAAACAGGAAACCAGAAAACCAATAGACACGGGCGGAAATATAGTAGTAAAAAAAGAAAATAGAAAATCAACTGTAGGAGAACGTTGCATAGAAAACAAAAATTTTCCTACCGCGAACACGCAATCCAAGCCAAGATGCAATCTAGAAGACGGTAGCAACGAGGGGGTATCGAGTCTCACCCTTGAAGAGATTCCAAAGCCTACAAGAGGAGGCTCTTGTTGCTGCGGTAGACGTTCACTTGCCGCTTGCAAAAGCGCGTAGAAGATCTTGATCACGATCGGTTCCGGCGCCACGAACGGGCAGCACCTCCGTACTCGGTCACACGTTCGGTTGTTGATGAAGATGACGTCCACCTCCCCGTTCCAGCGGGCAGCGGAAGTAGTAGCTCCTCTTGAATCCGACAGCACGACGGTGTGGTGTCAGTGGCGGTGGAGAACTCCGGCGGAGCTTCGCTAAGCTACGCGGGAGATATGGAGGAGAGGGGGGGCGGCTAGGGTTTGGGAGGGGGTGGCCGGCCTCAAGGGGTGCGGCCAACTTGTGGCTTTGTGGTGGCCAGCCCCCTCCCCTATGCCCCTCATTATATAGGTGGATCCCCAAGTGTTGGTGTCCAAGTCTTCGAATAAGACCCGAACCAAAAACCTTCCATATGAGGGGGAAACCTAGCCAAGCTAGGACTCCCACTAGAGGTGGGAGTTCCACCTCCCATATGGGGGGGTGGCCGGCCCCCTAAGGGGGAGTCCACTTGGGACTCCTCCCCCACTAGGGTTTGCCGGCCATGGAGGTGGAGTCCCATGTGGACTCCACCTTCCTTGGTGGTTTCTTCCGGACTTTTCTAGAACCTTCTAGAACCTTCCATAGAACCTTCCGCGACATTTTAATTCACATAAAATGACATCCTATATATGAATCTTATTCTCCGGACCATTCCGGAACTCCTCGTGATGTCCGGGATCTTATCCAGGACTCCGAACAAATATTCGAACTCCATTCCATATTCAAGTACTACCATTTCAACATCCAACTTTAAGTGTGTCACCCTACGGTTCGTGAACTATGCGGACATGGTTGAGTACTCACTCCGACCAATAACCAATAGCGGGATCTGGAGATCCATAATGGCTCCCACATATTCAACGATGACTTTAGTGATCGAATGAACCATTTACATACGATACCAATTCCCTTTGTCACGCGATATTTTACTTGTCCGAGGTTTGATCTTCGGTATCACTCTATACCTTGTTCAACCTCGTCTCCAGACAAGTACTCTTTACTCGTACCGTGGTATGTGGTCTCTTATGAACTCATTCATATGCTTGCAAGACATTAGACGACATTCCACCGAGAGGGCCCAGAGTATATCTATCCGTCATCGGGATGGACAAATCCCACTGTTGATCCATATGCCTCAACTCATACTTTCCGGATACTTAATCCCACCTTTATAACCACCCATTTACGCAGTGGCGTTTGATGTAATCAAAGTACCTTTCCGGTATAAGTGATTTACATGATCTCATGGTCATAAGGACTAGGTAACTATGTATCGAAAGTTTATAGCAAATAACTTAATGACGAGATCTTATGCTACGCTTAATTGGGTGTGTCCATTACATCATTCATATAATGATATAACCTTGTTATTAATAACATCCAATGTTCATGATTATGAAACTAATCATCCATTAATCAACAAGCTAGTTTAAGAGGCATACTAGGGACTTCTTGTTGTCTACATATCACACATGTACTAATGTTTCGGTTAATACAATTATAGCATGATATATAAACATTTATCATAAACATAAAGATATAAATAATAACAACTTTATTATTGCCTCTAGGGCATATCTCCTTCAGTCTCCCACTTGCACTAGAGTCAATAATCTAGATTACATTGTAATATACCTAACACCCATGGCATTCTGGTGTTGGTCATGCTTTGCCCTAGGGAGAGCTTTAGTCAACGGATCTGCTACATTCAGATCAGTGTGTACTTTGCAAATCTTTACTTCTCCATCTTCGATGTACTCGCGAATCGAGTGGTAACGCAGCTTGATATGCTTCAGCCTCTTGTGTGACCTTGGTTCTTGTGCATTGGCGATGGCACCCATGTTATCACAGTATATGATTAATGGGTTGATGTCTACGCCCCCTCCTTTTCCTGTAGACAGTGTTGGGCCTCCAAGAGCAGAGGTTTGTAGAACAGCAGCAAGTTTTCCCTTAAGTGGATCACCCAAGGTTTATCGAACTCAGGGAGGAAGAGGTCAAAGATATCCCTCTCATGCAACCCTACAACCACAAAGCAAGAAGTCTCTTGTGTCCCCAACACACCTAATAGGTGCACTAGTTCGGCGAAGAGATAGTGAAATACAGGTGGTATGAATAAATAGTAGCAACGGCACCAGAAAAGTGCTTTGCCCAGGATAGTAAACAAGCAGTAGTAACGCAGCAGTAGTAACACAGTAAAACAGTAAACAAGCAGCGATAGCAGTATTTAGGAACAAGGCCTAGGGATCAGACTTTCACTAGTGGACACTCTCAACATTGATCACATAACAGAATAGATAAATGCATACTCTACACTCTCTTGTTGGATGATGAACACATTGCGTAGGATTACACGAACCCTCAATGCCGGAGTTAACAAGCTCCACAATTCAATGTTCATATTTAAATAACCTTAGAGTGCATGAAAGATCAATACGACTAAACCAAGTACTAACATAGCATGCACACTGTCACCTTCATGCTAAGAAAGGAGGCATAGATCATATCAATACTATCATAGCAATAGTTAACTTCATAATCTACAAGAGATCATAATCATAGCCTACGCCAAGTACTAACACGGATGCACACACTGTCACCATTACACCGTGCAGGAGGAATAAAACTACTTTAATAACATCACTAGAGTAGCACATAGATAAATTGTGATACAAAACACATTGTAATCATAAAGAGATATAAATAAGCACTTCACTATGCCATTCATAACAGTGAATAAGTATTCTGTGAAATATAGCCTAAGAGACCCACACGGTGCACACCTTTGTCACCTTTACACACGTGGGACAAGGAGTCTCCGGAGATCACATAAGTAAAATTCACTTGACTAGCATAACGACATCTAGATTACAAGCATTATCATATGAATCTCAATCATGTAAGGCAGCTCATGAGATTATTGTATTGAAGTACATAGGAGAGAGATGAACCACATAGCTACCGGTACAGCCCCGAGCCTCGATGGAGAACTACTCCCTCCTCGTGGGAGCAGCAGCGGTGATGAAGATGGCGGTGGAGATGGCAGCGGTGGAGATGGAGAAGCCTTCCGGGGGCACTTCCCCGTCCCGGCGGCGTGCCGGAACAGAGACTCCTGTCCCCCAGATCTTGGCTTCGCGATGGCGGCGGCTCTGGAAGGTTTCTGTGGGTTTCGTCGAACGTATCAGGGTTTTCGCGACGGAGGCTTTAAATAGGCGGAAGGGCAAGGTCAGTGGACTTCTGGGGGGCCCATACTATAGGGGGGCGCGGGCCCCCCCTTGGCCGCGCCGGCCTAGGGTTTGGTGGCCCTGTGCCCCCTCTCTGGCGGTTCTCGTGTGTTCTGGATGCTTCCGGGCAAAATAGGAACCTGGGCGTTGATTTCGTCCAATTCCGAGAATATTTCTTTACTAGGATTTCTGAAACCAAAAACAGCAGAAAACAGCAACTAGCACTTCGGCATCTTGTTAATAGGTTAGTTCCAGAAAATGCATGAATATGACATAAAGTGTGCATAAAACATGTAGATATCATCAATAATGTGGCATGGAACACAAGAAATTATCGATACGTCGGAGACGTATCAGCATCCCCAAGCTTAGTTCTGCTCGTCCCGAGCAGGTAAAACGATAACAAAGATAATTTCTGGAGTGACATGCCATCATAACCTTGATCATACTATTTGTAAAGCATATGTAGTGAATGCAGCGATCAAAACAATGTATATGACATGAGTAAACAAGTGAATCATATAGCAAAGACTTTTCATGAATAGTACTTCAAGACAAGCATCAATAAGTCTTGCATAAGAGTTAACTCATAAAGCAATAATTCATAGTAAAAGCATTGAAGCAACACAAAGGAAGATTAAGTTTCAGCGGTTGCTTTGAACTTGTAACATGTATATCTCATGGATATTGTCAACATAGAGTAATATAATAAGTGCAATATGCAAGTATGTAGGAATCAATGCACAGTTCACACAAGTGTTTGCTTCTTGCGGTGGAGAGAAATAGGTGAACTGACTCAACAATAAAAGTAAAAGAATGGTCCTTCATAGAGGAAAAGCATCGATTGCTATATTTGTGCTAGAGCTTTTATTTTGAAAACATGAAACAATTTTTTCAACGGTAGTAATAAAGCATATGTATCATGTAAATTATATCTTACAAGTTGCAAGCCTCATGCATAGTATACTAATAGTGCCCGCACCTTGTCCTAATTAGCTTGGGTTAACACTGATCATCATTGCATAACATATGTTTCAACCAAGTGTCACAAAGGGGTACCTCTATGCCGCCTGTACAAGGGTCTAAGGAGAAAGTTCGCATTGGATTTCTCGCTTTTGATCATTCTTCAACTTAGACACCCATACCGGGACAACATAGACAACAGATAATGGACTCCTCTTTTAATGCTTAAGCATTCAACAACAGTTAATATTCTCATAAGAGATTGAGGTTTTATGTCCAAACTGAAACTTCCACCATGATTCATGGCTTTAGTTAGCGGCCCAATGTTCTTCTCTAACAGTATGCATACTCAAACCATTTGATTGTGAAAACCGCCCTTACTTCAGACAAGACGAACATGCATAGCAACTCACATGATATTCAACAAAGAGTAGATGGCGTCCCCAGAAAACATGGTTATCGCACAACGAGCAACTTAATAAGAGATAAAGTGCATAAGTACATATTCAATACCACAATAGTTTTTAAGGCTATTTTATCCCATGAGCTATATATTGCAAAGGCGAATGATGGAAATTTAAAGGTAGCACTCAAGCAATTTACTTTGGAATGGCGGAGAAATACCATGTAGTAGGTAGGTATGGTGGACACAAATGGCATAGTGGTTGGCTCAAGGATTTTGGATGCATGAGAAGTATTCCCTCTCGATACAAGGTTTAGGCTAGCAAGGTTATTTGAAACAAACACAAGGATGAACCGGTGCAGCAAAACTCACATAAAAGACATATTGAAAACATTATAAGACTCTACACCGTCTTCCTTGTTGTTCAAACTCAATACTAGAAATTATCTAGACCTTAGAGAGACCAAATATGCAAACCAAATTTTAGCATGCTCTATGTATTTCTTCATTAATGGGTGCAAAGTATATGATGCAAGAGCTTAAACATGAGCACAACAATTGCCAAGTATCACATTATCCAAGACATTTTAGCAATTACTACATGTATCATTTTCCAATTCCAACCATATAACAATTTAACGATGAAGAAACTTCGCCATGAATACTATGAGTAGAAACTAAGGACATACTTGTCCATATGCAACAGCGGAGCGTGTCTCTCTCCCATACAGTGAATGCTAGGATCCATTTATTCAAACAAAAACAAAAACAAAAACAAACCGACGCTCCAAGAAAAGCACATAAGATGTGATGGAATAAAAATATAGTTTCAGGGGAGGAACCTGATAATGTTGTCGATGAAGAAGGGGATGCCTTGGGCATCCCCAAGCTTAGACGCTTGAGTCTTCTTAAAATATGCTGGGGTGAACCACCGGGGCATCCCCAAGCTTAGACTCTTCACTCTTCTTGATCATAGTATATCATCCTCCTCTCTTGACCCTTGAAAACTTCCTCCACACCAAACTCGAAACAAACTCATTAGAGGGTTAGTGCATAATCAAAAATTCACATGTTCAGAGGTGACACAATCATTCTTAACACTTCTGGACATTGCCCAAAGCTACTGGAAGGTAATGGAACAAAGAAATCCACCCAACACAGCGAAAGAAGCAATGCGAAATAAAAGGCAGAATCTGTCAAAACAGAACAGTCCGTAAAGACGAATTTTAAAATGGCACCAGACTTGCTCAGATGAAAATGCCCAAATTGAATGAAAGTTGCGTACATATCTGAGGATCACTCACGTAAATTGGCATAATTTTCTGAGTTACCTACAGAGAATTTTGCCCAGATTCGTGACAGCAAAGAAATCTGAAACTGCGCAGTAATCCAAATCTAGTATGAACTTTACTATCAAAGACTTTACTTGGCACAACAAAACACAAAACTAAGATAAGGAGAGGTTGCTACAGTAATAAACAACTTCCAAGACACAAATATAAAACAAAGTACTGTAGCAAAATAACACATGGGTTATCTCCCAAGAAGTTCTTTCTTTATAGCCATTAAGATGGGCTCAGCAGTTTTAATGATGCACTCGCAAGAAATAGTATTTGAAGCAAAAGAGAGCATCAAGAGGCAAATTAGAAACACATTTAAGTCTAACATGCTTCCTATGCATAGGAATCTTGTAAATAAACAAATTCAAGAAGCATAATGCAACAAGCATAGAAAAACTAGACAAGCTCAACTTCAAGATTTTAAGCATATAGAGAGGTGTTTTAGTAACATGAAAATTTCTACCACCATATTTTCCTCTCTCATAATAACTTTCAGTAGTGTCATGAGAAAACTCAACAATATAACCATCACATAAAGCATTCTTATCATGAGTCTCATGCATAAAATTATTACTCTCCACATAAGCATAATCAATTTTATTAGATGTAGTGGGAGCAAATTCAACAAAGTAGCTATCATTATTATTCTCATCAAGTGTTGGAGGCATAGTATAATCACAACAAAATTTACTCTCCATAGTAGGTGGCACCAAAAGACCACTATCATTATAATCATTATATATGGGAGGCAAAGTATCATCAAAGAAAATTTTCTCCTCAATGCTTGGGGGACTAAAAAGTTCATGAAAACCAGCTTCCCCAAGCTTAGAACTTTCTATATCATTATCAACAATGGTGTTCAAAGCGTTCATACTAATATTACTACCAGCATGCAAATAAGATTCCATAGGTTTTTTAATTTTCGCATCAAACAATCCATGTTTTAAATCAGGAAATAGAATAAGAAGCTCATTCTTTGTCCATTATGCCAAACTAGTGTAAACAAGAAACAAAAAGATGCAATTGCAGGATCTAAAGGAAATAGCTTCGAATACTTACAACGGCGCCGGAAAATAGCTTAGTAGCCGAGATCCGGAGTGTGAGTACCTTTTACCTTTCCTCCCCGGCAACGGCGCCAGAAAATAGCTTGATGTCTACGCCCCCTCCTTTTCCTGTAGACAGTGTTGGGCCTCCAAGAGCAGAGGTTTGTAGAACAGCAACAAGTTTTCCCTTAAGTGGATCACCCAAGGTTTATCGAACTCAGGGAGGAAGAGGTCAAAGATATCCCTCTCATGCAACCCTACAACCACAAAGCAAGAAGTCTCTTGTGTCCCCAACACACCTAATAGGTGCACTAGTTCGGCGAAGAGATAGTGAAATACAGGTGGTATGAATAAATAGTAGCAACGGCACCAGAAAAGTGCTTTGCCCAGGACAGTAAACAAGCAGTAGTAACGCAGCAGTAGTAACACAAGAAACAAAGAAACAAGCAGCGATAGCAGTATTTAGGAACAAGGCCTAGGGATCAGACTTTCACTAGTGGACACTCTCAACATTGATCACATAACAGAATAGATAAATGCATACTCTACACTCTCTTGTTGGATGATGAACACATTGCGTAGGATTACACGAACCCTCAATGCCGGAGTTAACAAGCTCCACAATTCAATGTTCATATTTAAATAACCTTAGAGTGCATGAAAGATCAATACGACTAAACCAAGTACTAACATAGCATGCACACTGTCACCTTCATGCTAAGAAAGGAGGCATAGATCATATCAATACTATCATAGCAATAGTTAACTTCATAATCTACAAGAGATCATAATCATAGCCTACGCCAAGTACTAACACGGATGCACACACTGTCACCATTACACCGTGCAGGAGGAATAAAACTACTTTAATAACATCACTAGAGTAGCACATAGATAAATTGTGATACAAAACACATTGCAATCATAAAGAGATATAAATAAGCACTTCACTATGCCATTCATAACAGTGAATAAGTATTCTGTGAAATATAGCCTAAGAGACCCACACGGTGCACACACTGTCACCTTTACACACGTGGGACAAGGAGTCTCCGGAGATCACATAAGTAAAATTCACTTGACTAGCATAACGACATCTAGATTACAAGCATTATCATATGAATCTCAATCATGTAAGGCAGCTCATGAGATTATTGTATTGAAGTACATAGGAGAGAGATGAACCACATAGCTATCGGTATAGCCCCGAGCCTCGATGGAGAACTACTCCCTCCTCATGGGAGCAGCATCGGTGATGAAGATGGCGGTGGAGATGGCAGCGGTGTCGATGGAGAAGCCTTCCGGGGGCACTTCCCCGTCCCGGCGGCGTGCCGGAACAGAGACTCCTGTCCCCCAGATCTTGGCTTCGCGTTGGCGGCGGCTCTGGAAGGTTTCTGTGGGTTTCGTCGAACGTATCAGGGTTTTCGCGACGGGGGCTTTAAATAGGCGGAAGGGCAAGGTCGGTGGACTTCTGGGGGGCCCACACTATAGGTGGGCGCGGGCCCCCCTTGGCCGCGCCGGCCTAGGGTTTGGTGGCCCTGTGCCCCCTCTCTGGCGGTTCTCGTGTGTTCTGGATGCTTCCGGGCAAAATAGGAACCTGGGCGTTGATTTCGTCCAATTCCGAGAATATTTCTTTACTAGGATTTCTGAAACCAAAAATAGCAGAAAACAGCAACTGGCACTTCGGCATCTTGTTAATAGGTTAGTTCCAGAAAATGCACGAATATGACATAAAGTGTGCATAAAACATGTAGATATCATCAATAATGTGGCATGGAACACAAGAAATTATCGATACGTCGGAGACGTATCATGGGTCCAATGCACTAGGAACCACACCAAGCTCTACAATGAACCTCTTCATCCATACCGCTTCTGATGAAGCCTCTGAAGCCGCTATGTACTCTGATTCTGTTGAAGACTTCGCCACCGTGCACTGCTTCGAGCTTGCCCGACTTTATCGCAGCACCATTCAATATAAACACGTACCCAGACTGTGACTTAGAGTCATCAGGATCAGTGTTCCAACTTGCATCGGTGTAACCGTTTACAACGAGCTCTTGGTCACCTCCATAACAAAGAAACATATCCTTAGTTCTTTTCAAGTACTTCAGGATATTCTTGACCGCTGTCCACTGTTCCATTCCTGGATCACTTTGATATCTGCTAGTCAAACTAACAGCATGTGCTATATCCGGTCTAGTACATAGCATGGCATACATGATAGATCCTACTGCCGAGGCATAGGGGATTTTACTCATCCTTTCTATTTCTTCTGCCGTAGCCGGTCCTTGAGTCTTACTCAAGACCTTGCCTGGTAACATAGGTAAGAATCCTTTCTTACTTTCGTCCATTCTAAAATTCTTTAGAATCTTGTCCAGATATGTACTCTGTGATAGCCCTATTAGGCGTCTTGATCTATCTCTATCAATCTTGATGCCTAATATATATGATGCTTCACCAAGGTCTTTCATTGAAAAACTATTATTCAAATAACCTTTAACACTGCTTAATAGTTCTATATCATTCCCGATCAATAATATGTCATCTACATATAATATCAGGAATGCTACAGAGCTCCCACTCACTTTCTTGTAAATACAGGCCTCTCCATGACACTGTATAAACCCGAAGTCTTTGATCACCTTATCAAAGCGTCGGTTCCAACTTCTCGATGCTTGCTTCAGTCCATAGATTGAACGCTGAAGTTTGCATACTTTGTCAGCATTTTTAGGATCGACAAAACCTTTGGGTTGTACCATATACAACTTGTCCTCAATGTCTCCATTAAGGAACGCCGTTTTGACATCCATCTGCCAAATCTCATAATCGAAAAATGCAGCTATTGCTAACAAAATCCTCACAGATTTTAGCTTCGCTACAGGTGAGAAAGTCTCATCGTAGTCAACTCCTTGAATTTGTCGGAAACCCTTTGCGACAAGTCGAGCTTTATAGACAGTAATATTACCATCAGCATCTGTTTTTCTCTTGAAGATCCATTTATTCTCGACAGCCTTTCGGCTATCAGGTAAGTCTACCAAAGTCCATACTTTGTTATCATACATGGATCCCATTTTGGATTTCATGGCTTCTTGCCATTTGTTGGAATCTGGGCTCATCATCGCTTCTTCATACGTCGCAGGGTCCTCATCATTGTTATCCACAATCATGACATTTAGACAAGGATCATACCAATCAGGAGTGGTACGCTCCCTTGTCGATCTGCGAGGTTCAGTAGTTTCCTCGTTCGAAGTTTCATGATCATTATCATTAGATTCCTCTGTTGCCGGTGTAGGCGGTACAGGTACAACTTCCGGTACTGCGCTACTCTGATCAACGAGTATAGATTCATCAATCTCATCGAGTTCTACTTTTCTTCCAGTCACTTCTTTAGTGAGAAATTCTTTCTCAAGAAAGGTTCCGTTCTTAGCAACAAATATTTTGCCTTCGGATTTGTGATAGAAAGTATACCCTATAGTTTCCTTAGGGTATCCTATGAAGACGCATTTCTCCGCTTTGGGTTCTAGCTTGTCCGGTTGTAACTTCTTTACATAGGCTTCGCAACCCCAAACTTTCAGGAACGACAGCTTAGGTTTCTTATTAAACCATAATTCATACGGTGTCGTTTCTACGGATTTTGATGGTGCTCTATTTAAAGTGAATGCGGCTGTCTCTAATGCATAACTCCAAAATGATAACGGCAAATCAGTAAGAGACATCATAGAATGAACCATATCTAAGAGAGTTCGATTACGACGTTCGGACACACCGTTACGTTGAGGTGTTCCCGGCGGTGTCAATTGTGAAAGTATTCCGCATTTCTTTAAATGCATGCCAAACTCATAACTCAGATATTCACCTCCACGATCAGATCGTAGAAATTTGATCTTCTTGTTACGTTGATTTTCTACTTCACTTTGGAATTCCTTAAACTTCTCGAAAGTTTCGGATTTATGTTTCATGAAATAGATATACCCATATCTACTCAGATCATCTGTGAAGGTTAGAACATAACGATAACCACCGCGCGATGCTACACTCATTGGTCCGCACACATCGATATGTATGATTTCCAATAAGTCAGTAGCTCGCTCCATCATACCAGAAAATGGAGTCTTAGTCATTTTTCCCATTAGACATGCTTCGCATCTATCAAGTGACTCAAAGTCAAGTGATTCAAGTAATCCATCAGTATGGAGTTTCTTCATGCGTTTCACTCCAATATGACCAAGACGACAGTGCCACATATAAGTAGAATTATTATTCAATTTAATTCGTTTAGCATTAACGTTATGTATGTGTGTATCACTACTATCGAGATCTAACAGAAATAAGCCATTCTTCTGTGGTGCTCGACCATAAAAGATATTATTCATAAAAATAGAACAACCATTATTCTCAGACTTGAATGAATAACCGTCTTGCATTAAACAAGATCCAGATATAATGTTCATGCTCAACGCAGGTACATAATAACAATTATTTAGGCTTAAAACTAATCCCGAAGGTAGATGTAGAGGAAGTGTGCCGACTGCGATCACATTGACCTTGGATCCATTTCCAACGCGCATCGTCACTTCATCTTTCAGCAGTTGTCGTTTATTCATTAGTTCCTGTTTCGAGTTACAAATATGAGCAACCGAACCAGTATCAAATACCCAGGTACTAGAACGAGAACCAGTGAAATGAACATCTATAACATGTATATCAAATATACCTTCTTTCTTCTTCTTGACAAGGCCGCTCTTCAGATCAGCCAGATACTTGGAGCAATTATGCTTCCAGTGTCCCTTCTCCTTGCGATATAGCACTCAGCATCAGGCTTAGGGCCGTTCTTAGGTTTCATAGGAGGCGTGGCAGCTTTCTTGCCACCCTTCTTGAATTTTCCCTTAGACTTGCCCTGTTTCTTGAAACTGGTGGTCTTGTTGACCATCAACACTTGGTGCTCTTTCTTGATCTCAATCTCAGCAGCTTTTAGCATGCCAAAGAGTTCAGGTAACTCCTTGTTCATGTTCTGCATATTGTAGTTCATCACAAAGTTCTTGTAACTTGGTGGCAGTGATTGAAGGACACGATTAATCCCCAGTCTGTTAGGAATCACTATTCCCAAGTCACTGAGTTTCTTCGCATGCCCGGTCATGGCGAGCATGTGCTCACTAACGGAGCTGCCTTCTTCCATCATACAGCTGAAGAAATGTTTCGATGCTTCATAGCATTCCACGGCCGCATGAGTCTCGAATATAGCTTTCAGGTCATTCATCAACTCATGAGGATCGTGGTGCTCAAAACGTTTTTGAAGATCGGATTCCAGACTGCACAGGATGGCACACTGAACTTGAGAGTACCGAGTTTTCCGAGTCGCGTAAACAGCTTTTACTTCATCGGTTTCAGTTTCTGCAGGAGGGTCACCTAGCGGTGCATCAAGCACATATTGCAGATTTCCGCCAGAGAGGAAGATCCTCACATGACGGAACCAGTCGGTGAAGTTGCTACCGTTGCTCTTAAGTTTTTCTTTCTCTAGGAACTGGTTAAAATTGATTGGGGACGCCATATCTACAACATATATTTGCAAAAGTTTAGACTAAGTTTATGACAAATTGAGTTCAAATTTTAATTCAACATAATTAAAAACTAGGTGAACTCCCACTCAAAACAATATCCCTCAGATTGTCTTAGTGATCACACGAACCAAATCCACCACACCTAAACCCGATCATCACGAGATAAGGTGTGATTTCAATGGCGAACACTCAAAGTGTTCATCATATCAACCATATGATTCATGCTCTACCTTTCGGTATCACGTGTTCCGAGACCATGTCTGTACATGCTAGGCTCGTCAAGGCCACCTTAGTATCCGCATGTGCAAAACTGTCTTGCACCCGTTGTATGTACTTATTGAATCTATCACACCCGATCATCACGAGATGCTTCGAAACAACAAGACTTGGTAACGGTGCTACTAAGGATGAACACTTTATTATCTTGAGATTTTAGTGAGGGATCATCTTATAATGCTACCGTCGCGATCTAAGCAAAATAAGATGCATAAAAGGATTAACATCACATGCAGTTCATATGTGATATGATATGGCCCTTTTGTCTTTGCGCCTTTGATCTTCATCTCCAAAGCACGGACATGATCTCCATCATCTTCGGGCATGATCTCCATCATCGTCGGCGTAGCGTCAAGGTCAATGGCGCCGTCTCCATGATTGTCCTCCATGTAGCAACTATTACAACTACTTTGAAATACTACTCAACATGAAATTTAAAGACAACCATAAGGCTCCTGCCGGTTGCCACAATACAATAATGATCATCTCATACATATTCATCATCACATTATGGCCATATCACATCACCAAACCCTGCAAAAACAAGTTAGACGTCTCTAATTTGGTTTGCATATTTTACGTGGTTTAGGGTTTTCGAGAGAGATCTAATCTACCTACGAACATGAACCACAACGTTGATACTAATGTTTTCAATAGAAGAGTAAATTGAATCTTCACTATAGTAGGAGAGACAGACACCCGCAAAGCCTCTTATGCAATACAAGTTGCATGTCGAACGAGGAACAAGTCTCATGAACGCGGTCATGTAAAGTTAGTCCGAGCCGCTTCATCCCACTATGCCACAAAGATGCAAAGTACTCAAACTAAAGATAACAAGAGCATCAACGCCCACAAACCATTGTGTTCTACTCGTGCAACCATCTATGGATAGACACGGCTCTGATACCACTGTAGGAGAACGTTGCATAGAAAACAAAAAATTTCCTACCGCGAACACGCAATCCAAGCCAAGATGCAATCTAGAAGACGGTAGCAACGAGGGGGTATCGAGTCTCACCCTTGAAGAGATTCCAAAGCCTACAAGAGGAGGCTCTTGTTGCTGCGGTAGACGTTCACTTGCCGCTTGCAAAAGCGCGTAGAAGATCTTGATCACGATCGGTTCCGGCGCCACGAACGGGCAGCACCTCCGTACTCGGTCACACGTTCGGTTGTTGATGAAGACGACGTCCACCTCCCCGTTCCAGCGGGCAGCGGAAGTAGTAGCTCCTCTTGAATCCGACAGCACGACGGCGTGGTGTCGGTGGCGGTGGAGAACTCCGGCGGAGCTTCGCTAAGCTACGCGGGAGATATGGAGGAGAGGGGGGTGGCTAGGGTTTGGGAGGGGGTGGCCGGCCTCAAGGGGTGCGGCCAACTTGTGGCTTTGTGGTGGCCGGCCCCCTCCCCTATGCCCCTCATTATATAGGTGGATCCCCAAGTGTTGGTGTCCAAGTCTTCGAATAAGACCCGAACCAAAAACCTTCCATATGAGGGGGAAACCTAGCCAAGCTAGGACTCCCACTAGAGGTGGGAGTTCCACCTCCCATATGGGGGGGTGGCCGGCCCCCTAAGGGGGAGTCCACTTGGGACTCCTCCCCCACTAGGGTTGGCCGGCCATGGAGGTGGAGTCACATGTGGACTCCACCTTCCTTGGTGGTTTCTTCCGGACTTTTCTAGAACCTTCTAGAACCTTCCATAGAACCTTCCGCGACATTTTAATTCACATAAAATGACATCCTATATATGAATCTTATTCTCCGGACCATTCCGGAACTCCTCGTGATGTCCGGGATCTTATCTGGGACTCCGAACAAATATTCGAACTCCATTCCATATTCAAGTACTACCATTTCAACATCCAACTTTAAGTGTGTCACCCTACGGTTCGTGAACTATGCGGACATGGTTGAGTACTCACTCCGACCAATAACCAATAGCGGGATCTGGAGATCCATAATGGCTCCCACATATTCAACAATGACTTTAGTGATCGAATGAACCATTCACATACGATACCAATTCCCTTTGTCTCGCGATATTTTACTTGTCCGAGGTTTGATCTTCGGTATCACTCTATACCTTGTTCAACCTCGTCTCCTGACAAGTACTCTTTACTCATACCGTGGTATGTGGTCTCTTATGAACTCATTCATATGCTTGCAAGACATTAGACGACATTCCACCGAGAGGGCCCAGAGTATATCTATCCGTCATCGGGATGGACAAATCCCACTGTTGATCCATATGCCTCAACTCATACTTTCCGGATACTTAATCCCACCTTTATAGCCACCCATTTACGCAGTGGTGTTTGGTGTAATCAAAGTACCTTTCCGGTATAAGTGATTTACATGATCTCATGGTCATAGGGACTAGGTAACTATGTATCGAAAGCTTATAGCAAATAACTTAATGACGAGATCTTATGCTACGCTTAATTGGGTGTGTCCATTACATCATTCATATAATGATATAACCTTGTTATTAATAACATCCAATGTTCATGATTATGAAACTAATCATCCATTAATCAACAAGCTAGTTTAAGAGGCTGTTATCACCAGATTTTGGCCAAATCAGGAGATGGGCCGTAAGGGAGATGGGCTTGGAAAATTACATGTGGAAGATCTCTGAAGCGGCCTTGCACGAAGAGTTTGGGCTAGATTGCCCGTGTATCTGTAATTATAGTAGATCGCATCTTAGATTAAAAGATAGAGTTGTACCCGTGCACGGTTAGGTGCACACCTAAATTAGAAAGTCCCCTGGACTATAAATATGTATCTAGGGTTTATGGAATAAACAACAACCAACGTTCAACCACAAATCAATCTCGGCGCATCGCCAACTCCTTCGTCTCGAGGGTTTCTACCCGTAAGCATCATGCTGCCTAGATCGCATCTTGCGATCTAGGCAGCATAAGCTTATGTCGTTGTTCATGCGTTGCTCGTACTGAAGCCTTTTTGATGGCAAGCAACGTAGTTATCTTAGATGTGTTAGGGTTAGCATTGTTCTTCGTATTATATGATGTCGTAGTGCAACCCTTATGCATCTAGCCGCCCTTACACCTATCTTAGGTGTAGGGGCGGCACCCCGCTTGATCATTATTTAGTAGATCCGATCCGTTACGGTTGCTCCTTGTTCTTCAAGGATTAGTTTAATATCTACAATAGTTAGGCCTTACAAAGGGTTGGAGGATCCAGCGGCACGTAGGGTGTCGTTTGCTAGTCCTAGACAGGATGTTCCGGGGATCAACCTCGTGTTGGTTTTTAGGCCTTGTCTAGGATCGGCTTACGATCACCGTACGTGGCCGCGAGGCCCAACCGTGAGTAGGATGATCCGATTATGCGGTGAAAACCCCAAATCGTCGTAGATCATTTTAGCTTCATCTTGATCAAGCAGGACCACCATATATTCGTGCACCTCGTACGAATCATGGGTGGATCGGCTCCTTGAGCCGATTCACAGGATAACCTGAGAGCCGATCGAGACTCGTATTTAATGTTTACGTGTATGCCATGCAGGAAACTAAGCGAGGCATCTCCATCACCTTCCTGACCAGGTATAGGTCAGGTGGCACGCCCTTGCACCAGCATTGGACGTGCGTACCAGAGGCTTTGCGGGCCGTCGCTCGGAGGGACCAGGGCCAGCCGCAGCCCTAAGTTGTTCCCGGCTCTACTGTGTTGCCCGTCGCTGCTCGCCAGTGGGTTTCTGACCGCAACACATTCTGGCACGCCCGGTGGGACGAGCTTCGACATCAACCACATCGCCATCTACATCTGAGATGGCGGACGGCACTCCAGTCACGTACGAGGATCTGCCCGACGAGCTCAAGAAGAAGTATGACGAGGTCAAAGCAATCCTCGAAGCCGACCTCATCGGCTCTTTTCACAGAACCCATTCACATGGCATCAGGTGGAAGGGGTTCTCGCCTGATGGTGCGCTCGATGGGATAGACCTCTCTGCCCCGTCAGAAGAACGTACCAGGTCCCTACGTCAGGAGATCAACTACATGGTGGCTCACTCGCTACACCGCCACTCTGAGAACCTGGTGAACACTTTGGAGCGTGTTGCTCTCCGGGTGATCCAGGAGATCATGAGGCACCAGTACTCTCCGTCAGGACCAGCTCTCGGGACACACCAAGGAGAGACGCCACTCCAGTCCCGTCCACCGCTGCCATTTGCGTTGGCAGCACCAGAAGTGCCGAATTCACCGGCATTCGTCGTCTACAAGATCGGTGGTGACCCTAGTGACTGCCAGTTCTTGCATGAGGCGCCTAAGGAGATCCCTCACGGGTACATGTGCACATACGTGCCAGACTGCGGTAACTGGGCACTCACAAACCAGGCCGCAACATCAGGGACTTCTGGGAAGGCAGGAGGAACGTCAGCGACAGATCTTGAGAAGCAGACGTGGCTAGCTAAATATGCCACCCCGACGAACCTCCAGAGCTCAGCTCCTGCAGTTGGCTCAGAGCTGGAAAAGCAAGCATGGCTGGCTAAGTACGCCACCCCAGCGAATCTTCAGAGTTCGACTCCTACAGCCAGCACCGCGGATCAGATCAGTACGATCCTCAGGGACCAGTTCGGCATGGTGCCGAAAAGGAGGACAATCGGCTATTCCAAGCCGTACCCCGATGAATACGAGTTGGTCCCGCTACCACCCAAGTATCGGCTCCCTGACTTCTCCAAGTTCAGCGGATCAGATGGTTCCAGCTCCATCGAGCATGTGAGCCGATATTTGGCACAACTAGGAACGGCCTCCGCGTCGGATCCACTACGCGTGAGGTTCTTCGCACAGTCCCTCACGGGATCGGCTTTCGGATGGTACACTTCGTTGCCACCAGACTCGATCCGGACTTGGAAGCAGTTGGAAGAACAGTTCCACATGCAGTTTCACTCAGAAGCTTCCGAGTCTGGCCTTGCCGATCTAGCACAGATACGTCAGAAGCGTGGAGAAACTGTGGCAGAATACATCCAGCGCTTCAGAAATCTAAGGAACCGATGCTATTCGGCTCGTGTGACTGAAAAAGAAGCAGTCGAGTTGGCAGTGGTGGGCCTTGCCTCGCAAATCAAGGATATGGCTTCCCAAGCAGACTACCCTTCACTGGCGCACATGGTTCAGAAACTGTCAGCATATGGACAGCGCCACCCGGACTTGTACCAGGACAAATTCAAGCATGCAGTAGTCCTGGTCGAAGCAGAGGAAGACGAAGTTTCTGCGGGAGATCAAGAGGTAGCAGTGGCTGAATGGACTCGGGGGGCAACCCCCGTGTCCTGCAAATGGGTTAAGCCACCAGGTCCGCCCAGAGGGTTTGATTTTGACGTGACCAAAACTGAGCAAATCTTCGACCTCCTACTCAAGGAGAAGCAGTTGAAGATACCCGAAGGTCTCAAATTCCCCACGGTACAGGAGCTGAACGGAAAGCCATACTGCAAATGGCATAACTCGCTCTCCCATGCCACCAACGACTGCAGGGTGTGGCGTCAGCAGATCCAAATGGCGATAGAACAAGGACGACTGATTTTCAACCAGTACGCCATGAAGGTCGACACACACCCCTTCCCCGCCGTTAACATGGTGGAGTACACTTACCCTAAAGGTTGCCAGCCAGGATCCTCGTTCAATATCAACATGGTAGGACCTGGGCACCACTCTGGCAAGGATGGAGACGAGGGCAGCTGCTCTCGTTGCAAGGACACAGAGGAGGCCGCTCCACGCGATCGGCTCTGTCATGATGGCAAGCACTACGTCACAGAGGGAGAAGTGAAGAACATAAGATATCAGCGACCCCTCTCTGATCACCTCCTCAACAAGTATGTGAGTCAGTATGGCCAACGCCGACGATCCAGCGATGATGATGAAAGAGATCGTCTGGCTAGAGAAGCCAGAAGACATCGTCGGCATGATCGCGATGAGGAGGAGTACGAGCGCCGTGCCAAAGAAAAATCAAGGGAGCAAGGCGACGAAGATAGGCATTGGGACTGCCCCTTCTTCAGACACTGCTGGGATTCAGGAATGAGCCGATTGCCCACAATCGGCAATTGCCCAGAATGCAACCAGAAGAAGAAGGAGGCAGCCAACGTGTCCGTGTTCAAACGTCTAGGGCCTCTCCCACCACAAAGCAAACGCGTTGAGTCCCCTCGGATGGAAGATATTGAGGATCTGGAAGACGAGGGAGAAGAAGAAGAAGATAGGTACCACCGGCCGAGGTGGTGCCCTGATGGACTCAGCCGTTCCCAGAAGCGTAGGGTTCAGCGATTGCGCGGCTTGGAGGAAGCCGAAAGGTTATACCTGCATACGCTAAGGAAGGCGCGACCTGATCTGGCCGCGAAAATTCAGCGAACCCTGGATGAAGAGGGTCGACCACAAAGATGGTGTGGCGCCCCAAGCAAAGGAAAGCCGATGATGAGACATCGGCTGGCACAAACATGGTGCTCGTCCTTCCGACGGAGCTTAGTGCTCCAGGATTACACGATGCACTCAAGGTGGACGACAACGAGCGCATCGACATGACAAAGGATGAGGTTGGGCTGGTCTTATCCACCGGCCTGATCGTGTAGCAAGAACAAACCGATGAGCAAACGTGGCAAGGCCGATCTTTGGGATCGGCCCCAAGGATCTATGAAGGAACATTACAGAGCCTTCATTGAGCGCTTCAATCAATATGGAGGCCGATTCCAACAATCGGCCAAAATTATCTTCACTACATGTTCTGCTTGTGTTCAGCATCGATCTACTGGGCAGCGGTTTACGTCGGCTGATGAGTCAGGGAGAATCAACATTGGTCCTACCAGAGCCGACGTGCAAATACAATGCTTTGGTTAAACTACAGAGCCGATATCTGCAGTTACCTGACAGATTCGGCTCGGGGGGCACCTAAACCAGATGAACACGTGAACATGTGCATGTGAACATGTGTGCAGTGAAATATTGGGGGCCGATTAGGAAAAATCGGCCAGAAAAAAAAAAATTTCATGACATACAGCCGATGCGCAACCATCGACTCCAGTACAATTACACAAGACCTACCGGCTATGTGCTCAATGCCCAGATTTTCGCCAAGATGGTTTTCAGTTCGGCTTCAAGGGCTTCTGTTTCCTTGAAGGGAATGTACAATGAGAGCAGCCTCGGCTGCAATGAGCCGACAACCCTTTGCGCCAGTCAAGCTGTTGGTTTTTCATCTACAACATCGGCGTGCAGTGGAAGAAAGTTGATCAAGGGAGGCAAGTTTGGCTGGCTCTTCATGGTGGCTTTCTTGGATTACCAGATTACCTGAGGTCAAAGCCTTTTTGTTTGACCCGTGCATCCTCGACGGTATTCTCGCCTTGATTAAGGCTCGGAGGGCAACTAATTTGGTAGGTGCTCTGTTTTTGGGAGCCGATTGGAGTTGCATCGGCTGATCCTGCATCGTAACCTTCTCCGAAAGCGGTGAGTTGTTGCAAAAGAAGACTGCTAAAGCTACGGAGAGGAGTCGGAAAAAGGAAGCCGTTGTCTTTTACGGGGTTTGGACCGTCCCGTTGCGGCAAGAAAGGGAAAGAGACTGGATTCTCAAAATAGCCGATGAATAGTCATCGGCTATGGAATTGCGAAATATTATGGTCAGGTATCAAATCGCAGTCTGAATTTGAGAAGTGCTTGACTGACGGTCTAATCGATATCTGAGTCCGGCTTTATGGGCGTCTAAGGAAAAAGAATCCGATACGTTGCTATCGGTCTTGGTGTGGCAAGCGGAAGGATTGAAATTGGATTAATTGAAAGATGAATTGGAAGAATAGTTTTCATTAATTCAAAGGAGCGGCTTCACAGGAAAGAGCCAATGGCTCTCAAAAGAGGGATCTGGTGCCTAGTGCACTGCTACTATTGGTCCTACTCTACTAGTCGTCGCTGTCCTCATCGTCGCCGTCGTTGAAGACGTCGGCGCTGCTCCCAGGAAGTTCCTCATCGCTGCTGCCCCAGCCCTCGGCCGGAGCTTCGTCTTCCTCATCATCATCATCATCCTCGCTGTCCGCCCAAGAGCGGAAGCACTTCGTCGGCGGGTACCCGATGGAGGAGGAGGATTCATCCTCCTCCTCTTCCTCCTCGTCATCATCATCGTCTTCGCTGTCCGCCCAAGCGCGGAACCGCTTTGCCGGCAGAAGTTTAGCGGGGGAGGAGGGGCCGCCCCCCTCTTTTCCTTCTTCTTCCTCTACTTCTTCCCCCTTCCCGTCGGAGGAGGTGGGTTTCACCCAGGGATGGAGGTCGTCTTCGCTTTCGCTTATCAGCTTCCCTTCGATGAGGAACTTGAGGTCGTCTTCCCCATCGGTCAGAGGCAGGTCGCCCTCTGGCACATGATCGGAGTTCCACTCCGGCTCGCTCGAGGAGAAAGATTGGAGGGAGAGGCCGGAGGAGACAGAGGAAGAGGAAGGCATTGCTACAGGGGAAGAGGGTTTTTGGTGCCGATAGCTAGAACAGAGGAAGGGGATGAAGAGGGCTAATCGATCGGCATGGTTAAATAATGAGGAGCCTGGTGGAGGTTTAATGCCATTGCAGTTTCCGAGGAGGTGATGCTAAAAGCTATCGAATTTTGCAGAGAAGCTGAGAAGACAGGGCATCATGATAAAGGATACTGCAACGGTTCTGCTCTGCCACGACATGACCCTTCGAAGGAAAAACAGAGTGGTTTTGAAATTATCATTACCAAAACCAGGGGGGCATGTGTTATCACCAGATTTTGGCCAAATCAGGAGATGGGCCGTAAGGGAGATGGGCTTGGAAAATTACATGTGGAAGATCTCTGAAGCGGCCTTGCACGAAGAGTTTGGGCTAGATTGCCCGTGTATCTGTAATTATAGTAGATCGCATCTTAGATTAAAAGATAGAGTTGTACCCGTGCACGGTTAGGTGCACACCTAAATTAGAAAGTCCCCTGGACTATAAATATGTATCTAGGGTTTATGGAATAAACAACAACCAACGTTCAACCACAAATCAATCTCGGCGCATCGCCAACTCCTTCGTCTCGAGGGTTTCTACCCGTAAGCATCATGCTGCCTAGATCGCATCTTGCGATCTAGGCAGCATAAGCTTATGTCGTTGTTCATGCGTTGCTCGTACTGAAGCCTTTTTGATGGCAAGCAACGTAGTTATCTTAGATGTGTTAGGGTTAGCATTGTTCTTCGTATTATATGCTGTCGTAGTGCAACCCTTATGCATCTAGCCGCCCTTACACCTATCTTAGGTGTAGGGGCGGCACCCCGCTTGATCATTATTTAGTAGATCCGATCCGTTACGGTTGCTCCTTGTTCTTCAAGGATTAGTTTAATATCTGCAATAGTTAGGCCTTACAAAGGGTTGGAGGATCCAGCGGCACGTAGGGTGTCGTTTGCTAGTCCTAGCCAGGATGTTCCGGGGATCAACCTCGTGTTGGTTTTTAGGCCTTGTCTAGGATCGGCTTACGATCACCGTACGTGGCCGCGAGGTCCAACCGTGAGTAGGATGATCCGATTATGCGGTGAAAACCCCAAATCGTCGTAGATCGTTTTAGCTTCATCTTGATCAAGCAGGACCACCATATATTCGTGCACCTCGTACGAATCATGGGTGGATCGGCTCCTTGAGCCGATTCACAGGATAACCTGAGAGCCGATCGAGGCTCGTATTTAATGTTTACGTGTATGCCATGCAGGAAACTAAGCGAGGCATCTCCATCACCTTCCTGACCAGGTATAGGTCAGGTGGCACGCCCTTGCACCAGCATCGGACGTGCGTACCAGAGGCTTTGCGGGCCGTCGCTCGGAGGGACCAGGGCCAGCCGCAGCCCTAAGTTGTTCCCGGCTCTACTGTGTTGCCCGTCGCTGCTCGCCAGTGGGTTTCTGACCGCAACAGAGGCATACTAGGGACTTCTTGTTGTCTACATATCACACATGTACTAATGTTTCGGTTAATACAATTATAGCATGATATATAAACATTTATCATAAACATAAAGATATAAATAATAACAACTTTATTATTGCCTCTAGGGCATATCTCCTTCATCAACCTCACGGTCGGTACATGGAACTAACTCAACATAAAAATGGGCTAGGCCCAGAATGCCATGAAAGGTTTGCGGCGCGAGCCGTTGGTGCCCTACAAGTGGTGTATAGAATTTCGGCCGGCTGCCTACAAAAAAAATTCTCTCAATGAAAGAAAAGAGAAAAGCTCGCTATGCTAGATGACTCCCCTTATTATTTGGATTTAGACCCAAACAAATGAAACATCTCAAATAACCTAACTTAGAAAAAGTGCATTCTCCCCTCGAAAGTTAAAGAAGGAAAATTTCCAGCTTCTCATGCAAGGGATGAAAAATGACCAAGCCTTGAGAGACAAAATGTCTGATCGAATATTAGACGCTCCTTACATACCAATAAAAAGGGAGCTCATGACTCACAATTGCAGGTTCTTTGTTGTCTTAGAGGGTTGCAACATTAACCCAGTAGGTCGACCAAAGTTTTGAGAGGGGGCACTGAAGCACAACCATTTCTTTAATACAAACTATAACATTGACACAAACGCACACGCTCAACCTCAACACATACCCCTACTAATGTTGAAGTCCGGTATTTTAAGATTTATGAGGTACATAGGCACTAGCTTATACTCCCTGGTGGGTTCAATGAGAATCATAAGGACATCAAACTTCGGGCGTGGTCTCCCTGGTAGATGGTAATGTCACCTGGACACCTTCATACCCAATGAGATGCATATATAAGAAACCTAACGTGGTTCTCCCTGGTGGGCTGATTTATCTAACAAATAATTCTGGATACCAGTAGTGTACAACTCTGCTAAACAAATATGTAGAAACATATTCTTATTTACCAAAAAAAATCGAGAAGCGGCTACATGGGCTCTGCATCTATTAGTACACACAACCATATGTGTTACTAAGTCGCGAGTACTATTCTTAAAGATTCCACAGAACTATACTGTTGTTGATGCAAAAGGCAAGTGGCTCAACGGTAGCCCAAAATTAACATAGCGAATTTGAGCAAAATTTTATCCCAGCTAAGTGTCACAACCCCAATTTTCCAAACACGGTCTGATCATGATACACCTGATACACCTTATTTGTTAAACATGGCCATGAAGTTTGCTGCAACAATTGCCCATAATTTCCAGTTGTAGATAATAGCATGCATGCTCACAAAACACAAAAAGATTAGCGAATAAAATATGATATAGAGGCCCATTCTTTTGAACATTCAATAGGATTCAAAGCCCAAAACTTTACCTACAACCAGAAGATCTAATGCAAGCCCATAGAGAAGCTTGAGTGTGGTCGCAACCCTAACTCGCCTAGGAGTAATTCTTCTTGTTGCACATCTCCTGACATTATTGGTGCAACAATGAATACATGGCATACTCGCAAGCCACATTGGGGAAAGACATATTTAACTACATGCTTGTATTTCAAAGAAGGGTTGTCAGGTTTATATAATATAGTGGATGCGTACTCCTGCTAAAAAATGGTTTGATAGTCTCTACAATTTGGATCTAGTTACCTCCTTGGTCGAGGGGTGAGGACACCAAAATATCATCACCATTTTTTTTCAAAAGTATCTGAAAAACAATCTTAAGCACAAAAAAATTCACACAAAAGTCCTTGAATAGAAAAAAAGGGTCCCTAAAATCACGACTATGCCATCTAGGCTTGGGCTGAGAGCTCGGTTGTCCCCGCGGGAGGAGGTGCTAGGCGATACACCTGGGTGGTCGGCCATGTAGGCTGTGACGGTGTGAGGAGGCGGTTGTGGCGTTCAACGGAGGCAGCGCGTCGTGGCGGAGCTAGGTGATCGGCCAGGGCGGTGCAAGGAGGTACTACACGGCGGCGCTGGGTGGTGGACTAGGAGAGCAAGGGCCTCTGGGGGAGAATGGTTGCACGAGAACGTGTGGGCGGTGACCCTAGCGGGCCTTGAGCCGGTAGCCGGATGTGCGGGGAATTTTTTGGGACCAGACGGGAAATCGAGATTCCCTACTAGGAAGAGCTTAGGGGCTTTTTCTGTATGAGGTGGCATAACCCAAACACCCAACATAGGCTTGCAAACACAAAAAAAAAGTTTGTTCAGTTCTGAATCTCTGAGCTCATCCAACCTACCAAAAACACCAAAATTGATGAAAGCCCCATGTACTCTTTCCCCAACCATTGACAAATAATTTTAAAACTTCATTCACCAAGACTTATTCTAGAATAACAACGTATAGCCGTCAACAATCTTAACTAATCGTGAATGATAATATTATGTAGATATTCCTAGGTTTACAAGGTGAACATGGCCAATATAATTGAACAAGGACTTATCGGTGGTAGGTATTAACTAATTAGCATGTCATTCAAAAGTATGATCATACATAAATAGCATGCATGAAAGAAATAACTAATCTAAGATATAAATAGCATGCATGAAAGACTAAACACTGTAGAGAAATGAATTCTGCATGGTGAACACTGTAAGTGGATAGTGTTTCCTGGTTTGGGCTATATTTTTTTTCTGACAAGACTTTGGGCTAGATATTTGTCTGAATATCGTTGGGCTACATATAAGGAAAAGAAAAGTAATTGGGCCAGCCAATAACGGCCCAGGTGGCCTTCTCGTTCCAGTGAACGAACAAGGGCTAGGAGCTCTGGTCCCATGCCGGACTGGAACAGGGAAGACAGGCGGCCAAGAAATCGACGATTGCATCGCCGCCGGCGAGACCGTCCACTGGAGGCCCTCCAGCAGCAACCGAGGGTGTGGGAGTGATTCGGGGAAGGTGGGGGTTCCATTTTGTGAAGAAAAATACGAGATTGGTTTAGGTGGGGAGGTCAGATATGGGCTGCTCGTTGGTGCACATGATGCACAAGGATGACCACACCAACACTTCTGAGCAACGACTCAACGAGGGTAGACACAGCCATACTGGGAAGATTAGAAACCACGAGAGAAGGGTCCCTCGGTAGAGGAGTAAAAGTTATACTAGACCGAGTCGTGCTTTTCTATATTTCGTTGAACATAATTTTGGCTTCTTTTCATTGAATACATAAGCAAATATCCATATGAAATAATCCGTACAAGTAATTGATAAATCACGACTATGAAAACAACAAATAAACTAATCATGCAGACTAGTAAGATAGATGAATAGATCACATCTAAACAAGACAAACCGATCGCATCTACCACAGAAACTAGAAGAAGAAACTTTAACAGAAAGTGAAAGAGAAATGACAAGATCACATACTTCGTAGCAGCGTCGTTGTCGCCCATGTTGAGGTTGTCGAAGAAGTCACTGAGGTCCGGGAAGAAGTTGTCGGTGTGGAAGAACTCGTCGTCCGATGACGACGTCATGATGCCAGTAGTCGCGCTGGAGCGCTCCCCAAAAACCTGATTGCCCCTCACCCGTACAGGTTCACGAGAGGCAGGGTTCCGAAGGCCTACTGTCCCGGCAGTCGGTGCACGCCGACGGATGGGATGAGAAAGACGAAGGCGACGACGCAATGAACTGGAAACATGTAGTCGCGTATGTGTCTCGTATAGGCTAGGGTTGGCGTCCGCGCTTATATAGTGCGGTTCGAGAAAGCCGTGGAACGTAGACGGCTGTGTTAACTCGTGGTTGATTACACAATTAATTTCCCAAACATCAAAAAGATAAGCTCGGCTCGGCAAGATTCCCGCAACCCGCGGCGCGTCGTGACGTGTCGTGACGAGGCGGGCGTCGGAGGAGGAGTGCGCGAGGGCTCTCTCTCTTCTCACTCACTTACTAGGAATAGAACATCCCACCTTATATACCACTCCAACTCTCTTCCAACTAGCAATGTGGGACTAAACTTTAGCCCCTACTAGTGCTGCCACTGATTTTTTGAATGGGCCATGTGATTTTTAGAATTTGGTAATAGGCCATGGGCCAAAAGCCAAATGCCTAAAATTCCAGCAATCCCCCACAAACTCTCATTGGCACATCTCATCAATAAGTTTCCAGAACATTGTTTTATATACCGGTATGTCGTGGAGACTGTTAAGTTAAACTTCCACTTAAAGGTTCATATTACACTAGATTGCAACTTGGATAGTGGACTATGCATTGAACTACAAGTTTTCTGTGCACTAGCTTCATACAAAGCCTAGACCGATACTAGGCTGCCGCGAGGCTTCCTCGCGGGTTGGAGCTTATACGTCATACTCCAGGGTCTTTCATGAGTTTACTAGAGAGCACCCAACTCTCATAGATTGCGACGTTTAACAGTCAGACTCATATAGGTGTGTTCTTCAAAATATATTCTGCGGGACAACATCTCTGCTAAAATAAGCCACTTAGAACATATTAAGATAATTATCAACCTGCCATGCAGATTAGGAGAGTATTGCATCTTACGGAGTGGTAAACTTGCTGTAGGGATATATACTCTCCTCCCAGCTGACCAACAGCTTGTCTCCCAGTTCTAATTCACGGGATCTCCGATCACATAGAGTGGGTTACCACTGTGGGTAGCTCATAGTGTGGGTCTCATACCCATCTCCCTCGATGCATTTTCTATCACATTTCGTGATAGTCCCTTTGTGAAGGGGTCTGCCAGGTTTCTAGACGTATGAATATAATCCAACGCTATAACTCCGGAGTTTCTCATTTTCCTGACAGTTTTCAGTCTCCTCTTTACATGCCGTGATGACTTCATATTATCCTTAGAACTGTTTACTTTGACGATCACAGTTTGATTATCACAAATCATAGGAATAGCGGGTATTGGTTTCTCAACCACAGGTAAGTCCACCAAGAGCTCACGAAGCCACTCTGCTTCAACAGTGGTTGTGTTTAATGCTGTGAGTTCTGCTTCCATAGTTGACCTCGTAATGATGGTCTGCTTGCAAGACTTCCAGGAAACAGCGCCACCTCCAAGTGTAAACAAATAACCACTTGTGGCCTTAGTCTCATCAGCATCAGATATCCAATTTGCATCACTATAACCCTCAAGTACCCTTGGATACCTAGTATAGTGAATGCCATAACTCGCAGTGCCTTTCAAATAGCGCAAAACTCTCTCAAGAGCATGCCAATGAACAACTCCAGGTCTAGACACAAAACGGCTGAGTTTACTTACAGCAAAGGAGATGTCAGGCCTCGTGGCGCTGGCTAAATACATAACCAAGCCAATGATCTGCGAATATCGCAATTGATCTCTAGCAATTATTTTATTCTTACGAATTATCACACTAGGATCATAAGGCGTTGGAGAAGATTTCAGTCGCTATACCCGAAGCGACTCAGGATCTTTTCCACATAGTGGGACTGAAGCAATGTAATTCCACCATCGTCATCCTTCGACAGCTTGATGTTTAAGATCACATCAACTACTCCCAAGTCTTTCATCTCAAAACAACGAGATAGGAACTCCTTGACCTTCTTAATAACAGTAAGGTTAGTCCCAAATATCAATATGTCATCGACATAGAGACAAAGAATAACTCCCTCGCCCCCACCATGGTGATAGTATACACACTTGTCAGCTTCGTTTACAACAAAGCCTTCAGCGGTTAAAGTTCTTTCAAACTTCTCATGCCACTGCTTAGGTGCTTTCTTAAGCCCATACAAAGACTACAACAACTTACACACCTTTCCTTCTTGACCATCTACTACAAATCCACCGGGATGCTCCATATAAATTTCCCTTCAAGCTCTCCATTCAGGAAAGCAGTCTTAACATTCATTTGATGAACGAGAAGACCATGTGAGGAAGCCAAGGATAGTAGCACTCGAATGGTGGTCAATCTGGCAACAGGTGAGTATGTATCAAAGAAATCTTCACCTTCTTTCTGGGTATAACCCTTGGCCACAAGACGTGCCTTGTACTTTTCAATAGTACCATCAGGCCTAAGCTTTTTCTTGAACACCCATTTACATCCTACAGGTTTGCACCCATAAGGACGATCAGTAATTTCCCAAGTTCCATTGGATAAGATGGAATCCATCTCGCTACGGACAGCTTCCTTCCAGTAGTCAGCATCCAGAGATGCATAGGCTTCTGAAATAGAAGTGGGAGTGTCATCCACGAGGTATACAATGAAATCATGTCCAAAGGAATTTGCAGTCCTCTGTCTCTTGCTCCTTTTGGGACCTTCATTGTCATCCTCCATAGGATTATCACAGTGTTCTATAGCCATGGTAGGTTCAGGAAATAATTCCTGAGTAGATGAACTGGGCATCTCCTGAATTGATGAGCTAGACGTTTCTTTCATAGGAAAGATATCCTCAAAGAAAGTCGCATCATTCGACTCCATAATTGTACCAACATGCATGTTGGATACCTCAGATTTTACTATCAAAAATATGTAGCCAATGCTATGAAATGCATATCCCAGAAGAACACAATCCACGGTTTTTGGTCCAAGCTTGCACTTCTTGGGTATCGGCACATTTACTTTTGCCATACAGCCCCAAGTTCGTAGGTAAGAGAGTTTCAACCTTTTCCTTTCCCATTTCTCAAAAGGGGTAATGGTTTTGTTCTTTGTGGGGACACGGTTTAGGACATGAGACGCAGTGAATATCGCCTCCCCCACCATGCCTTGGATAGACCCGATGTATCTAACATGGCGTTAACCAGATCAGTTAGAGTACGGTTCTTTCTTTCGGTCACCCCATTTGACTGAGGTGAGTAGGGAGGCATCCTCTCATGGATAATACCATGTTCCGCACAATAAGAATCAAACTCGTTGGAAAAATACTCTCCACCACGATCAGACCTTAGTCGCTTGATCTTTCGATCAAGTTGGTTTTCTGCTTCAGCTTTAAAGATTTTTAAGTGATTAAGAGCTTCATCTTTAGATTTCAGGAGGTACACATAATAATATCGAGTAGAGTCATCAATTAAAGTCATGAAGTATCTTTTCCCTCCTTTTGTCAATTCACCATTCATTTCACAAAGATCCGAATGTATAAGCTCCAGCGATGCCAAGTCTATTGCCTCCGCGGTCTTGTGAGACTTACGTGGTTGCTTAGCTTGCACACATACTTGGCACTTGGATTTCTTGACAATAGAAAATTTCGGGATTATATTCATATTCGCTAGCCGCGTCATGCACCCAAAATTAATATGACAAAGTCGTGAATGCCAAATATCGGACTCACTATCATTGCAAACATGATTAATAATTTGAGTACATATGTCTGACAAAGATAAGCGGAACAAGCCTCCGCACACATAACCCTTTCCAACAAATTGTCCACACTTGGAAATTACAACTTTATTGGACTAAAAAAACAACTTAAAACCATCTCGACATAAAAGCGATCCGCTAACGAGATTCTTATTAATGGAGGGAACGTGCTGCACATTCTTCAGCTGGATGGTCTTTCCCAAAGTAAACTTCAGATCCACCGTACCAACACCACGAACAGAAGCACGTGAGACGTTTCCCATTAGCACGGAGGAAGTCCTTGCGACCTGATAAGAAGAAAACATAGACACATCAGAACATACATGTGTATTGGCTTCAGTGTCTATCCACCAATCAGGAGAACTACATACTGAAAGGACAGTAGGAGAAATACCATACACAACGTCCTTCATCTCAGTATCAACGTCAATAACAACATTTGCGGACTTGCCGCTGTTCCCACGTCGATCATGGCGTTCTGGGCAATCAGGAGCCCAATGTCCAGGGTCGCCACAAACATGGCAGTTCCCTTTCTTCTTATAAGGAGTCTTCCTCTTGAAGTTGGTTGAGTTGGAGGCTTTGTTCTTCTCGTCAAACTTGCATTTTCCATTGTTCTTATTCTTAGACTTGTGAGATTGAAAGTTCTTCTTCTGTACCACATTGGCACTAGAACCTCCCTCAAAGTTACGAGCGCGTGTGTCCTTTGCTCTCGCCTTCTCTTCCACATGAAGCGAGTCAATGAGATCCGAAACGGAAAACTCTTGTCTCTTATGTTTCAGAGAAGTAGCAAAGTTCCTCCACGAAGGAGGAAGCTTGGCAATAATGCCACCGGCCACAAATTTATCCGGTAAGGTACACTTAAACTGCTCGAGTTATTTGGCAAGTGACTGAATCTCATGAGCCTGCTCAACCACGGAGCGCTCATCAGTCATCCTGTAGTCATAGTATTGCTCCATGACATACAATTCAGTGCCAGCGTCCGAGACCCCAAATTTGGCCTCGAGTGCATCCCACACATCTTTACCATGGTCCCGAAAGCCATGTACGGGTCAACAATGTTGTCCCCAAGAATGCTGAACAAGGCCGCCTTAAACATGACGTCGACCTTCTCAAACTTTTCCTGCTCCTCTGCAGAAAGAGGCCCCTCAGGTCTAGCATCTGTGGCGCTAAAACAGCCTAGGTTTGTAAACCATAGAACTGCCTTTGTGCGCCACCTCTTGTAATGCATACCATCAAAGAGGGGAGGTCGAGTAGCGGCAACAACGCTGCTTGCATTGATTTGCCTATAATCAGATTTTTGAATTGTTGAATATATAAGAAAATATCCATATGAAATATTCCGTACAATTAATTGATAAATCATGACTACGAAAACAACAAATAAACTAATCGTACAGACTAGTAAGATAGATGAACAGATCACATCTAAACAAGACAAACCGATCGCATCTACCACAGAAACTAGAAGAAGAAACTTTAGCAGAAACTGAAAGAGAAACGACAAGATCACATACTTCGTAGCAGCGTCGTTGTCGCCCATGTTGAGGTTGTCGAAGAAGTCGCTGAGGTCCGGAAAGAACTTGTTGGTGTGGAGGAACTCGTCGTCCGATGACGACGTCGTGATGCCAGTAGTCGCGCCGGAGCGCTCCTCAAAAACCCGATTGCTCCTCACCCGTACAGGTTCACGAGAGGCAGGGTTCCGGAGGCCTACTGTCCTGGCAGTTGGTGCACACCGACGGACGGGATGAGGAAGACGAAGGCGGCGGCGCAATGAACTGGAAACAGGTAGTCGCGTATGTGTCTCGTACAGGCTAGGGTTGGCGTCCGCGCTTATATAGTGCGGTTCGGGAAGGTCGTGGGACGCAGCCCACGTACGAGTTCACGATCCAGAAAAACCAGAATGAAAATGGCTATGTTAACTCATAGTTGATTACACAATTAATTTCCCAAACAGCAAAAAGATAAGCTCGGCTCGGCGAGATTCCCGCAACCTGCGGCGCGGCGCGTCGGGACGAGGTGGGGCGGGGCGAGGCGGGCGGCAGAGGAGGAGGAGTGCGCGAGGGCTCTCTCTCTCTCTTCTCACTCACTTACTAGGACTAGAAAAACCCACCTTATATATCACTCCAACTCTCTTACAACTAGCAATGTGGGACTAAACTTTAGCCCCTACTAGTGCTGCCACTAATTTTTGGAATGGGCCATGGGCTAAAGGCCAAATGCCCAAAATTCCAGCACGACTCAACGAGGGTAGACACAGCGGTACTGCCATACTGGGAAGATTAGAAACCACGAGAGAAGGGTCCCTCGGTAGAGGAGTAAAAATTATACTAGACCGAGTCGTGCTTTTCTATATTTCGTTGAACATAATTTTGGCTTCTTTTCATTCACCGGCTTTCTCTCCCTCCGCCTTGCCACACCACTGGTGACATGTTCGCTGACTACCAAAACCCTCAGTCGGCACACTGCACCCAATGATGCCCTACCCTACCCCCACCCCACTCAGAGTCGCTCACCGTTGTCGGAATCGACCGCTAGCTCCGCGGTAGCCGTCGCCTCGTTGTCTGCGATTTAGTGCAAACAGGGGCCACGATGACGTCGGTTTGATCCAAAATGGAGCTGGCGGTGGACATAGATGTCGTAGTTCGGCGCACCTAAGCTAGCATCACCAGAATTGAAGGGGGATCAGCGAAATCCTCGCCGACTACCTTCGGCGAATTCACGACCGTCTAGTGACTGAGGCTGGAGTGTCATCTTCCGACGACCTAGGTTGGAGTATCATCTTCGTCTACTAAACCCTGATGATGGCCTTGCAACCCTGCCTACCAGCTTGGGCGCTAGCTCAACATTGTTGGCCGAGGATCTCACCTCCTTTGCCCGCGAAATGTTCCACTGATTGCTAACATGAAAAGGTTGAGGGAGTTTATTTTCGATGAATCTTCGTCGGAGGAGGAAGATGACGATGAGCATGACATGGGAGAAGAGAACTTCAGGCACATTGCCAATGGTGACCCTGTTGAACTAGAGCATGATGCAAACAAGATACATAGATTCCTCCAAGTACATCTACACATCGAGATCAAGACTATCCATACTCTGTTGTAAGATGATCCTGTTGAGCATCACTGGCTAATCCACAACACTTCATAGTTGTGCATTAAACAGTCATTCTATTTATTGTATTTTAACCTTGTTTTGTCGTATGTTTGGCATTGAATAATTTGGCTTGTAAACCTAATTTCGGTTCTTTCGTACTCTTTATATTTTACTCATTTGATCGGTTCGCAAGTGCTTGCCTTTGAATAGTTTGGTTTGGAACCAAAAAAATTAGGGAGTTAAGTTTAGAGGATCGGTTAGGAACCATTTTTCTTTAGAGAAGTAAAATATGCTCCTATAAAGGATACTCGGAGGGATAGGGACCTAAATTATAAGAGATCAATTAGAGATGCTCTTATAGGATGGTGGAATTTGTTTTTTCATTGGCCGGTGTAGACGAACATGGTGGCACAACGACGTGTGGAACTTTCCCGTGAGAGGATTAAATGGAGAGTGACTAGGCTTCGTGCGCGTGTGGGCCGAATTGGCACCGCATCGTTGCCACCGCCTATATATACATCTTGTAAGCCGCCGGCTAGGGTTTATCAGATTATAAGATAATCCACAGCGTTTGTAAACACTTCCCGATATAGTGAATTTTTGCTGGCTGGCGCCCGTTGTTTTTCCCCTTCTGTGTTGGAAGGGGTTTTCCACGTTAAATCTCGTGTCTCCACTGCGTTTTCTTTTATCGTTCCTTGTTATTTGTTTGTCGCTTTTATAACAAGTGACACTATGGGCTATATGGACATCACGAAGAAAATCAATCCATGAGGAGATCTTTTAGATTCCTTTTAGCTACCCATGGGTTCATTAATTCATATTCATAGGAACTTCGTTTGCTGGCTAAGCCACCTAGAGGTGCAGTTGTTCAAAGACGAGTCGATTGAACAAGCTTTTTTTTAGAGGACACAAAACGCGTGCCATATTTTATAGAAGGAGAAGAAAACAAATTACAAGATTCCGAAACCGATTGCAAACAATCGGAGCCGGCACACACCCTCCCTCCTACTCTGTCTCTAGGTGTTCACTGCCTCATGCTCCTACTCTCTCCCTCCCTCTCACACTCTCCCATAACACTTCAACTCGTCATGCACACGATCAATCAACTGACCTACGTTACATTACTCCCTCACATTGCCAAACACCCTGGCATTCCTCTGCATAGCAGCCATGCCGTCAAGATGACCATCGTATCAAACCTCCTCCTCTCCCGTCTTGTCACTCTAACTCTGCTCTCCATCTACTAGGATTCCAGCGACCCAAGCTGAGAGCTTTGGAAAAAATCAACGTTGATGTCGCATTGTCCAAGACTCTAAGTAAAGGAGTGGCTGCTGCATTTTGCCGGGACCACAATGGTACTTTACCTAGGTGCATCAGCTATGGTCTTTGAAGGCATGACTGATGCAACTACGCTGGAGGCTCTAGCTTGTTGTGGATCTCTTGCCCTAGCAGAATACCTTGGTTTGATAAGAGTCCATGTTGCTTCTGCTTGTTCCACGATTGTTTCAGATATTAGAAAGGCAAGTATAGTGAGAATTGGATCGATCATATAAGAGATCAGATCCCGAGCTGCACATCTCGATGAATGTAGGTTCGGTCCATGAAGGGAGTGCTTCAAATTTTGAAGCACAGCCCCTAGCTAGACATGTTTTATCATATGATGTAGGGCGCAACGTGTGGTTCATTGCACCTTATTCAAATTTTGTTCATGTAAACATTACGCTTGAATCATAAACTCTAGCAGGCTGTCTCCAAAAAAATATTATTATTATTGATTTTTGAAAGTTTGACAAAAATTGAAGAATTTTGTTCAAGCCAGAAATTGAAATTCTGGGGTTGTTATACTAACTACTACAAATCTGAATAACGCGGTGATTTTATAAACTTAAACTAAAACCAGTAATAAAAGAAACTAAAAATAGCAGAGTATATATGGAAGAAAGAGTAGCAGGAAACATCTGATGGCAAACAATTTGCAAATCTAATGCCAAATATATACAGGAGGAAGTAATGGCCCTTGCCTTAAAGATCATGCTCATCGATGAAAATCGATAATTCCTGCTTATCCTTAAATATCCTTCAGGTTTGCTCATCTATCTTATTCAGGCAATAAAGTACTAAAGTATGCACTAAGAATGATTTTACAAGTGTTAGCTCCTGAAATTTTTTATTTTCTTATTCTGCTGAGGAATGAGGCGAACACGGCCACTAGTAGAAAATGAGGCTTCCATCCAGCCCCATTAGTCCCCAAATCTTTCGAACCGCGACTAAAGGGCTCTTTAGTCGCGGTTCGGGAGGCGACCCGCGACCAAAGGTCTGGGCCCAGTGGGCTCGGTCAATAGCTGGGGGACGGGAGGGGCTTTAGTCGCGGTTGGCCAGGCCAACCGCGACTAAAGGCCCATCCCTATAAAAGGCAGCGCAGCTCACTTCACTTAGCCATTTGGTGCCACTTCTCTTCACAATCTTCACAAGGGGTGGTGGGTTTGCTTTTGGTTCCTCTTATGCACACAAGGTGTTCGATGAAATGCTCGAGAGCATGAAACAAATATGATATGAAGTGTCCGAGGCACACTTGAGCTTTCTCATTTATTTTTCCTCCTCGATCGCGGTTAGGAACTTGAACCTTTCATGTGTCATTGATAAAATATGCATGTGTGTAGTTCATTGTTTATTTTCTATTATTTCTAGCTAGTTAGTTTAACAAATGCATGATGGTTAATTATATACTTTATATAAAAATAATGCAGATGAATCGGCAATGGATGTACGGTAACTGACTCTCCGGTGAGTTCACTACGGGTTTGAAAGGTTTCCTCGTAGTGGCTAATGCGAACAAGCATGGGGGTTTTGTTATCTGTCCATGTGTTGGCTGTAAGAATCAGAAGGGTTACTCTTCCTCAAGAGAAGTTCACCTGCACCTGCTTCGGCACGGTTTCATGCCAAGCTATAATTGTTGGACCAAGCATGGAGAAAGAGGGGTTATAATGGAAGAAGATGAAGAAGGGGATGATATCATCGATGACAACTATCCTGATCATTTCGGTGATACTTTCATGGATGATGCTGAAGGTGGGGAAGGTGAAGGGTGATACGTCTCCGACGTATCGATAATTTCTTATGTTCCATGCCACATTATTGATGATATCTACATGTTTTATGCATACTTTATGTCATTATTATGCGTTTTCCGGAACTAACCTATTGACGAGATGCCGAAGGGCCATTGTCAAGTCATTGTTTTTGGTTTCAGAAATCCTAGTAAGGAAATATTCTCGGAATTGGACGAAATCAACGCCCAGAGTCTTATAATTGGATGAAGCTTCCAGAACACCCGAGAGCCGCCAGAGGGGAGCCCTGGGGGCCCCACACAACACCCAGGCGCGGCCAGAGGGGGGGCCGCGCCCCCTAGTGTGTGGGCCCACCAGGCCCCCTCCGAGGCTGCCCTTTCGCCTACTTAAGGTCTCCGTCGCGAAAACCCTATCACGTTGGACGAAACCAGAGAAAACCTTCCAGAGCCGCCGCCATCGCGAAGCCAAGATCTGGGGGACAGGAGTCTCTGTTCCGGCACGCCGCCGGGACGGGGAAGTGCCCCCGGAAGGCTTCTCCATCAACACCACCGCCATCTTCACCAACGCTGATGTCTCCCATGAGGAGGGAGTAGTTCTCCATCGAGGCTCGGGGCTGTACCGGTAGCTATGTGGTTCATCTCTCTCCTATGTACTTCAATACAATAATCTCATGAGCTGCCTTACATGATTGAGATTCATATGATGATGCTTGTAATCTAGATGTCATTGTGCTAGTCAAGTGGATTTTACTTATGTGATCTCCGGGGACTCCTTGTCCCACGTGTGTAAAGGTGACAGTGTGTGCACCGTGTGGGTCTCTTAGGCTATATTTCACAGAATACTTATTCACTGTTATGAATGGCATAGTGAAGTGCTTATTTATATCTCTTTATGATTGCAATGTGTTTTGTATCACAATTTATCTGTGTGCTACTCTAGTGATGTTATTAAAGTAGTTTATTCCTCCTGCACGGTGTAATGGTGACAGTGTGTGCATCGTGTAGTACTTGGCGTAGGCTATGATTGTGATCTCTTGTAGATTATGAAGTTAACTATTGCTATGATAGTATTGATGTGATCTATTCCTACTTTCGTAGTGTGAAGGTGACAGTGTGCATGCTATGTTAGTACTTGGTTTGGTTATGTTGAACTGTCATGCACTCTAAGGTTATTTAAATATGAACATTGAATATTGTGGAGCTTGTTAACTCCGGCATTGAGGGTTCGTGTAATCCTACACAGTTAGTGGTGTTCATCATCCAACAAGAGGGTGTAGAGTCTAGCATCTATCTATTTATTCTGTTATGTGATCAATGTTGAGAGTGTCCACTAGTGAAAGTATGATCCCTAGGCCTTGTTCCTAAATATCGCTTATCGCGCTTGTTTATCGTTTACGCATGTTTACTTCCTGCAATATTACTACCATCAACTGCACGCCGCAAGCACTTTTTCTGGGCGCCGTACTACTGCTCATATTCATTCATACCACTTGTATTTCACTATCTCTTCGCCGAACTAGTGCACCTATTAGGTGTGTTGGGGACACAAGAGACTTCTTGCTTTGTGGTTGCAGGGTTGCATGAGAGGGATATCTTTGACCTCTTCCTCCCTGAGTTCGATAAACCTTGGGTGATCCACTTAAGGGAAACTTGCTGCTGTTCTACAAACCTCTGCTCTTGGAGGCCCAACACTGTCTACAAGAATAGAAGCACCCGTAGACATCAAGCACTTTTCTGGCGCCGTTGCCGGGGAGGAAAGGTAAACGGCACACACACACCGGATCCCGGCAACGAAGCACTTTTCTGGCGCCGTTGCCGGGGAGGAAAGGTAAAAGGCATTCATACTTCGGTCCCAGGTAATAAGTACTTTTCTGTTGACGTTGTGTGTGTGCTCGAAGCTATTTCCTTTAGATCCTGCAATTGCATCTTTTTGTTTCTTGTTTACACTAGTAAGGCTTAATGGAAGACAACAATAAAATGAGAGATCTTTATGAACTTTATCTTGAATTAGGACATGATGTGTTTGAAGAGAAAATTAAAAAAACCCATGGAACTTATGCATGCTAATGGGAATGTTATTAGTATGAATGCTTTGAACACCATTGTTGCTAATGGTATGGAAGAATTTAAACTTGGGGAGGTCGGTTTTGATGAAAATGATCTCTTTAGTCCTCCGGGTATTGAGGAGAAAGTTTATGTTGATTATGATATGCCTCCCATATATGATGATTATAATGATAGTGGTCTTTTGGTGCCGCCTACTATGGAGGATAAGTTTAATTATGATTACAATATGCCTCCTATATTTGATGATGCGAATAATAATGATAGCTACTTTGTTGAATTTGCTCCCACTACAACTAATAAAATTGATTATGCTTATGTGGAAATGATCTCTTTTGTTTCTTGTTTACACTGGTTTTATCTTCCTATGCTTGTTACTTTGCTCTTCATGAACTTGTTTATTTACAAGATTCCTATGCATAGGAAGCATGTTAGTCTTAAATTTGTTTTGAATTTGCCTCTTTATGCTCTCTTTTGCTTCAAATACTATTTCTTGCGCGAGCATCATTAAAATTGTTGAGCCTATCTTAATGGCTATAAAGAAAGAACTTCTTGGGAGATAACCCATGTGTTTATTTTGCTACAGTAATTTTGTTTTATATTTGAGTCTTGGAAGTTGTTACTACTGTAGCAACCTCTCTTTATCTTTATTTTATTGCATTGTTGTGCCAAGTAAAGTCTTTGATAGTAATGTTGATACTAGATTTGGATTACTGCGCAGAAACAGATTTCTGTCTGTCACGAATCTGGGAAGAATTCTCTGTAGGTAACTCAGAAAAATCTGCCAATTTACGTGCGTGATCCTCAGATATGTACGCAACTTTCATTCAATTTGGGCATTTTCATCTGAGCAAGTCTGGTGCCACTTTAAAATTCGTATTTACGGACTGTTCTGTTTTGACAGATTCTGCCTTTTATTTCGCATTGCCTCTTTTGCTATGTTGGATGAATATCTTTGTTCCATTAATGTTCAGTAACTTTGTGCAATGTCTAGAAGTGTTAAGAATGATTGTGTCACCTCTGAACATGTGAATTTTTGATTGTGCACTAACCCTGTAATGAGTTTGCTTGAAGTTTGGTGTGAAGGAAGTTTTCAAGGGTCAAGAGAGGAGTATGATATACTATGATCAAGAGGAGTGAAAGATCTAAGCTTGGGGATGCCCCGGTGGTTCACCCCTGCATATTTTAAGAAGACTCAAGCGTCTAAGCTTGGGGATGCCCAAGGCATCCCCTTCTTCATCGACAACATCATCAGGTTCCTCCCCTGAAACTATATTTTTATTCAGTCACATCTTATGTGCTTTGCTTGGAGCGTCTGTTTGTTTTTGTTTTTGTTTTTGTTTGAATAAAATGGATCCTAGCATTCATTGTGTGGGAGAGAGACATGCTCCGCTGTTGCATATGGACAAATATATCCTTAGGCTTTACTCATAGTATTCATGGCGAAGGTTGAATCTTCTTCGTTAAATTGTTATATGGTTGGAATCGGGAAATGCTACATGTAGTAATTCTAAAATGTCTTGAATAATTTGATACTTGGCAATTGTTGTTCTCATGTTTAAGCTCTTGCATCATATACTTTGCACCCATTAATGAAGAAATACATAGAGCTTGCTAAAATTTGGTTTGCATATTTGGTCTCTCTAAAGTCTAGATAATTTCTAGTATTGAGTTTTGAACAACAAGGAAGACGGTGTAGAGTCTTATAATGTTTACAATATGTCTTTTATGTGAGTTTTGCTGCACCGGTTCATCCTTGTGTTTGTTTCAAATAACCTTGCTAGCCTAAACCTTGTATCGAGAGGGAATACTTCTCATGCATCCAAAATCCTTGAGCCAACCACTATGCCATTTGTGTCCACCATACCAACCTACTACATGGTATTTCTCCGCCATTCCAAAGTAAATTGCTTGAGTGCTACCTTTAAATTTCCATCATTCGCCTTTGCAATATATAGCTCATGGGACAAAATAGCCTTAAAAATTATTGTGGTTTTGAATATGTACTTATGCACTTTATCTCTTATTAAGTTATTTGTTGTGCGATAACCATGCTCCTGGGGACGCCATCAACTCTTTGTTGAATATCATGTGAGTTGCTATGCATGTTCGTCTTGTCTGAAGTAAGGGCGGTTTTCACAATCAAATGGTTTGAGTATGCATACTGTTAGAGAAGAACATTGGGCCGCTAACTAAAGCCATGAATCATGGTGGAAGTTTCAGTTTGGACATAAAACCTCAATCTCTTATGAGAATATTATCTGTTGTTGAATGCTTAAGCATTAAAAGAGGAGTCCATTATCTGTTGTCTATGTTGTCCCGGTATGGGTGTCTAAGTTAAAGAATGATCAAAAGCGAGAAATCCAATGCGAACTTTCTCCTTAGACCCTTGTACATGCGGCATAGAGGTACCCCTTTGTGACACTTGGTTGAAACATATGTCATGCAATGATAATCTGTGTTAACCCAAGCTAATTAGGACAAGGTGCGGGCACTATTAGTATACTATGCATGAGGCTTGCAACTTGTAAGATATAATTTACATGATACATATGCTTTATTACTACCGTTGACAAAATTGTTTCATGTTTTCAAAATAAAAGCTCTAGCGCAAATATAGCAATCGATGCTTTCCTCTTTGAAGGACCTTTCTTTTACTTTTATGTTGAGTCAGTTCACCTATTTCTCTCCATCTCAAGAAGCAAACACTTGTGTGAACTGTGCATTGATTACTACATACTTGCATATTGCACTTGTTATATTACTTTACATTGACACTATCCATGAGATATACATGTTATAAGTTGAAAGCAACCGCTGAAACTCAATCTTCCTTTGTGTTGCTTCAATACCTTTACTTTGATTTATTGCTTTATGAGTTAACTCTTATGCAAGACTTATTGATGCTTGTCTTGAAGTACTATTCATGAAAAGTCTTTGCTTTATGATTCAGTTGTTTACTCATGTCATTACCATTGTTTTGATCGCTGCATTCATTACATATGCTTACAATAGTATGATCAAGGTTATGATGGCATGTCACTCCAGAAATTATCTTTGTTATCGTTTACCTGCTCGGGACGAGCAGGAACTAAGCTTGGGGATGCTGATACGTCTCCCACGTATCGATAATTTCTTATGTTCCATGCCACATTATTGATGATATCTACATGTTTTATGCATAATTTATGTCATTATTATGCGTTTTCCGGAACGAACCTATTGACGAGATGCCGAAGGGCCGCTTGTCATTTCTGCTGTTTTTGGTTTCAGAAATCCTAGTAAGGAAATATTCTCGAATTGGACGAAATCAACGCCCGTAGTCTTATAATTGGACGAAGCTTCCAGAACACCCGACAGCCGCCAGAGGGGAGCCCTGGGGGCCCCACACAACACCCTGGCGCGGCCAGAGGGGGGCCGCCCCCCCCCCCCCTAGTGTGTGGGCCCACCAGGCCCCCTCCGAGGCTGCCCTTTCGCCTACTTAAGATCTCCGTCGCGAAAACCCTATCACGTTGGACGAAACCAGAGAAAACCTTCCAGAGCCGCCGCCACCGGTAGCTATGTGGTTCATCTCTCTCCTATGTACTTCAATACAATAATCTCATGAGATGCCTTACATGATTGAGATTCATATGATGATGCTTGTAATCTAGATGTCATTGTGCTAGTCAAGTGGATTTTACTTATGTGATCTCCGGAGACTCCTTGTCCCACGTGTGTAAAGGTGACAGTGTGTGCACCGTGTGGGTCTCTTAGGCTATATTTCACAGAATACTTATTCACTGTTATGAATGGCATAGTGAAGTGCTTATTTATATCTCTTTATGATTGCAATGTGTTTTGTATCACAATTTATCTGTGTGCTACTCTAGTGATGTTATTAAAGTAGTTTATTCCTCCTGCACGGTGTAATGGTGACAGTGTGTGCATCGTGTAGTACTTGGCGTAGGCTATGATTGTGATCTCTTGTAGATTATGAAGTTAACTATTGCTATGATAGTATTGATGTGATCTATTCCTCCTTTCGTAGTGTGAAGGTGACAGTGTGCATGCTATGTTAGTACTTGGTTTGGTTATGTTGAACTGTCATGCACTCTAAAGTTATTTAAATATGAACATTGAATATTGTGGAGCTTGTTAACTCCGGCATTGAGGGTTCGTGTAATCCTACACAGTTAGTGGTGTTCATCATCCAACAAGAGGGTGTAGAGTCTAGCATCTATCTATTTATTCTGTTATGTGATCAATGTTGAGAGTGTCCACTAGTGAAAGTATGATCCCTAGGCCTTGTTCCTAAATACGGCTATCGCGGCTTGTTTCTTCGTTTCGCCGCATGTTTACTTCCCGCAATATTACTACCATCAATCGCACGCCAGCAAGCACTTTCTCAAGCGCCGTACTACATCGCTCATATTCATTCATACCACTTGTATTTCACTATCTCTTCGCCGAACTAGTGCACCTATTAGGTGTGTTGGGGACACAAGAGACTTCTTGCTTTGTGGTTGCAGGGTTGCATGAGAGGGATATCTTTGACCTCTTCCTCCCTGAGTTCGATAAACCTTGGGTGATCCACTTAAGAGAAACTTGCTGCTGTTCTACAAACCTCTGCTCTTGGAGGCCCAACACTGTCTACAAGAATAGAAGCACCCGTAGACATCAAAGGGGAAGGTGAAGAAGAGGCACGTGATGAGCCCGCTGATGATCTTGGTCGGACCATTGCTGATGCACGGAGACGTTGCGAAACTGAAAAGGAGAGGGAGAATTTGGATCGCATGTTAGAGGATCACAAAAAGTCGCTGTACCCAGGATGCGATAATGGTCTGAAAAAGCTGGGCTGCACACTGGATTTGCTGAAATGGAAGGCACGGGAAGGTGTAGCTGACTCAGGATTTGAAAACTTGCTGAAAATATTGAAGAATATGTTTCCAAAGAATATCGAGTTGCCCACCAGTACGTACGAAGCAAAGAAGGTTGTCTGCCCTCTAGGTTTAGAGGTTCTGAAGATACATGCATGCATTAACGACTGCATCCTCTACCGCGGTGAATACGAGAATTTGAATGAATGCCCGGTATGCACTGCATTGCGTTATAAGATCAGAGGCGATGACCCTGGTGACGATGTTGAGGGCCAGAAACCCAGGAAGAGGGTTCCCGCCAAGGTGATGTGGTATGCTCCTATAATACCACGGTTGAAACGTCTGTTCAGGAACAAAGAGCATGCCAAGTTGTTGCGATGGCACAAAGAGGACCGTAAGTCGGACGGGGAGTTGAGACACCCCGCAGATGGAACACAATGGAGAAAGATCGACAGAGAGTTCAAAGATTTTGCAGCTGACGCAAGGAACATAAGATTTGGTCTAAGTACAGATGGCATGAATCCTTTTGGCGAGCAGAGCTCCAGCCATAGCACCTGGCCCGTGACTCTATGCATCTACAACCTTCCTCCTTGGTTATGCATGAAGCGGAAGTTCATTATGATGCCAGTGCTCATCCAAGGTCCAAAGCAACCCGGCAATATGCCTGACGACTATGGACGTGAACTTCGTAGGCAAGCACTCATATTGAAGGAGAAGAAAGACTTGGCGGAGAAGCAGGAGAAGAAAGCCTTGGAGAAGGAGAAAGAAGAAAGTAAAAAAAGCGGGAAACAAGTTGCCCAGCTCGGGGAACAAAGTAAACAATCGATCCCCCCGCTCATAGTGAAAGCCGCCGGTCCGGATGCTGAACTAATGGACCCCGCTATCATAGCAGCTACGGCAGCACAGGGAATGACTGTAACGGGTGCCAGAGAACAAGCGGCCGGGATCAGTATGACTCTTCGTGCAGTGTTAGGCCTTGAGGAGGCGCCAATGAGTGAGGTAGCAATTACATATGTGCCGAATGGGCCTCTCGTCGAGCCTGCGCAGGAAGAGGATCTACCTCCACAAATGAAAAATCTGCTACGTTGGTACAAGGGTTACATAAAAACTAACGCCGGCAAAGAATATATTTATGCGGAAGTTAGACATGAGCATCACTTCAAACATTACTATGTAACAGTTCATATGAGTGAATTGTTCCAGCTGTTCAATCTGCGCGAGCTCGACAAATCTGTCATCAGTTGCTACGTTCTGTAAGTGATTTATTTCTACCTCATCTCGTTCATTGCCTGCACTATATATATATATTGTCCTAACTATATTGTTGTGTACGCTATTATGCAAAATGAAGATTAGGGAATGCAGAATAAGGAACATCCATGATGTTGGGTTTATTGACCCACAAATCGTTAATGTATATGTGTTAGAAAGACACCCCGCCGACGTGGAGCAAGACCTGTGGGATTTTCTTACAAAGCAGCAACTCAAAAGTCAAATTCTATTTCCTTACCATTTTGGGTGAGTGTTTCTGTCTTGAGCACATTCTCTTTTGTTTACTCCATGCATGGTATGTCTAATCGATGAGCTATGCATGACTGTGCATGTATCGTGTCTGCAGGTTCCACTGGATTCTGCTAGTAATTGAATTTCACACCTCCAGAGTTCTCATCATGGACTCTCTGAATATGGATCCAAAGCTTTGGGTCAACATGAGAAAAATGCTGCAAAAATAATTATTTTCATTCATTTGCGCTCTATATCGATCGGCCTCTTTCCTCCATTTCCTAATATCAAGTAACTAATAACTCTCTTGTTCATTTAATTTTCTTTGCCTCGTAGGGTTTGGAGACGGTTCACAGATCAAACGGTCGGTGAATTCAAAAAAGAGCTAGAATTTAGAAGGTCACTGACTGGGGATATTCAGCCACCGGGGACCAATCTATGTGGATACTATGTTTGTGAGTTCATCCGGAGACACACCTCTGAGCGGAAGCCGTCGGATAACAACGTCAAGAGGAATAACTTCCGGAAAACGCTTAGTCCAGAAGCTCGCTTCCGACCAATTCAAGAGGAACTAGCAGGATTTTTGATGAGGGAAGTCCTCCATCCTAAAGGAGAACACTATTACGAGGACGTAGAACTTCTGATGCTGTAAATTATGTATGGAAACTTGTTCGAAATTGTATATGGTCATCCGAGATTGAATATATATTGTATATTCCTCTTGAATTCTTCTTGGTTCTAATTCCAAACTTGTTTGAAATTGTACATTCATATGCATGTATGTGTACTGAAACTTCTTCAAAATTAAAAAAAAACACAAAGTAAATATAAAAGAAATAAAATAATACAAATTAAAAAGAAACCAGATTTAGGGGTGGGGGGGGGGCTAAACCCTAAACCCGCAGAGGCCTTTAGTCGCGGTTGGCCAGGAGAACCGCGACTAAAGGTCCTCCGCCCCGACGAACGGCTGGCGGCCACGTGGACGGGCCTTTAGTCGCGGTTCGTAAGCAACCGCGACTAAAGGGGGGGGGGGGGGGGAGGGGGGGGCTTTAGTCCCGCATATTTAATCCCGGTTGCGCAACCGGGATTAATGTCAATTGCCAACCGGGATTAAAGGCCCTTTTTCTACCAGTGGGCAGTGCCACTTCTTGTACATATCCATTGTGCGTGTGACATTACTAAATATGTTCGGAAATAATAAAGGTTATGCTAACATGATGGTGCTTTCAGTCTTCATGGCAGCCGATAAGAAACTAGTGAATGAAGAAGCTCGTTGCTGCACATAGTTTTGTACTTTGTTGGCTCAGGATTGTATCTCCTGAATATTTACAATGTTTTTATAATGATAATTATGATCTTACTTTGAACAATTCCCGTAATATCAAGTGTGTTCATATGACGTGGTCGACAATAATGTACTCCCTTGGTGACAAAATGTAGTTATTTTAGAAAGTCAAATGATATAAAGTTTGACTAAGTATGTAGAAAAAAAAGTAGTAGTTGTTACATTTTCTACATACTTGGTCAAACTATATATCATTTGAGTTTTCAACAATCTTATATGCACTACATTCTGGCAAGGAGAGAGTATTGCATATGCACAATTATTTGTTTATTTCGATGTACTATAATCAACTTGATTTTGATTTCCATGGGTAGCTTATGAAAGCATAAGCATGTCGCTGGGGGCACCTATATTAGTCTCTACAACTCAGACCTTTCTTCTTTAATTTTGTCACAATATTTGTATTATACGCACTATTCCAAATATCATTATAATTATTATTTTCTTATAAGATGGAGGGGCGCGGCAAAGCGCGCATTTATGATCTAGTGATATTGAAATCCCCTCCTACCAACATAGGAAGACCTTCAAGCTCACACATGCGAACGAGTTCCCAGTGCACTTTGTTCAAACCAGAAATTGAAGAACTTTGTTCAAACCAGAAATTGAAACTTTACGCCTAGTGCACCACGTCTGGCTCATTGCACCCTATTCAAATTTTATTCATGTAAACTTTATGCTTGAACAATAAAATCTAGCAGTTTGTCTTAAAAATAATGGTTTTTGAAAGTTGGACAAAAATTGAAGAACATTGTTCAAACCAGGAATTGAAATTTTGGTGTTGTTATACTAACTACTACAACTCTGAATACCGGGGTAATTTTATAAACTTGAACCCAAAACAGTAATAAAACAAAATATGCAAACAGCAGAGTATGGAAGAAAGAGTAGCAGGAAACATCCGATGGCCCACAATTTGCAAGCGCATGTTCAGATACAAGGGCTGAACCTAGAACCAGATAACAACGCCAAAATCGTTGTTGCCTTTCCTTGTACGTGCACACATGCCCATGTTCCCGGGCGCGCACACCCGACGCGTGAACGCTGCCGGTACACTGTATCTGTACATATACGCTGCTGATCTGGGAAGATTTTTCTGCTTGTTGGTCGATCTTCTTCTTCAGTATGCTGCTGGCTGCAATTTCTGCATGCGTATGTATGTGCACTAATGGCGATACCAAGCTGGCTAGATAGGTATAGAAGTGCTGTCGTGTGCCCTATTTTATTTCTATGTAATCAAGTCCAAGAATCAGCATCGCACTTCCTTTTCAAATGCCGCATCACCATCCGCATTTGAAACACTATATATCTTCTATTTGTTCGGTAGACACAGACATCGATACATCTCTTTGGGCAAATGCTCAGCTAGCTATAAAGGTTGGTGGACGAGCATTGGGAAGGCCATGGCCACTATGCTTATGCTTGTATATGGGGATGTTTGTTAGGACAGAGACTTTCAGAACAATGCATCATCAACAACAACAATCATTATTAAAGATCAAAGATGGGGCATCGCCGAGGCTAAATTTGTGTGTAATGCCTTACCGGGAGAGCAGGCTAATGTAAAAGTCTTCGGCTTTGTCCTAGGTATTTGTGTGGAACCTCTAAACTTCTTCTTAATTAATGAAAATGACAAATCTTTTGCTTTTTGTTTCAAAAAAATATACTCACTCCGTTAGTAAAAGGATGTCGGAGACTTCTCTAATACTGAAGAGTGTCTAGATACATCTAAATTTAGACAAACTTACAATATTTTTTTTATACAGACATAGGTATTGTCATCTTGTAGCCGAGCACACGTACAAGTCATGCGTTGATTGGTGCACGCACGCATCCATCCATTGATAGGGCTTTGGCTGCTTGGACACCGAAAGGGAAACCAACAAAAGACACTTGAGAGAGAGGCAGGCATACTACACGGAGCCACGCAGATGTTGCTCACCATGAATTCAGAAAGATAGATATATAGATGTGGCAGCAACGGCTGATCGATCATGCAGATGTTTCTCCCTGCCATCATACCAGCGAGCTGAGAGACAAGGAGTGCGCCGTGCACGCACACACAAATTTGTTTAGGTTGCTCAACTCGCCAGGTCTAGTATAGCAACAGACATAAAGCGGCTTGCAGTAGACAGGCACAGGCAGCCGATCCAGGACCAGCCAAAAGGCAAAAACGGGAGTGCGATGGCCATAGCTAGGTGGGCAACACCACATGCATCCAGTGCAGTTGTTGATCGAGGAATCAGAACAAATCGAACTCTATCCATCGATCCATCCACACGTCTCCAGTAACCACACCACATCTCGGTAGAGGAGGATATCATTCCCAGCCTAGCTAGATTAGCCTAAAACTGGCTAGCTAGGTCAATGATGCCAAGCTAGGCAAGGTTCTCACACTAATTAACATCTTATTATGGCCTGTTTGATTCAAAGAATTTAAAAGCACATGAATAGAAAAAACGCAGGAACATCATGCCATGGCATGTGAAATTCTAAAAGAATAAAAAAATGTAAAAATTAGTTGCAAAAGGCGTATGGTTGCATCAAAGGAAAAAAACGCGGGAAATTTCTGTAGAGACCGAGCACATGCCATAGTTGTCATAGGCACACAGGAAATTTTCCAAGAGGTCTAACCCCTTGCTAAAGATCTTATAAGATTGTATTTTTATAAAAAAACAAGATACTATGGGATTGCAGTATAAAAAAAGCAACCCATATAAATTTTGGGGATTTCAACCCTTTGAATCAAATGAAGTTTATAGAATAAAATTCATACGGGTAAGAATCCTACACAATTCCTTTTCAAAATCCTTCAAATTAACCATGCTCTAAATTGCAACAGCACACATGCAAGAAGCATGACCAAGAAAAGGCACCGGCACAGGCCAAAAAAAAGCAAAGCCCAGACAGGAGGCATAAGCATCGATTTCCTGTGTCCCAGACTGAATGGACATCCATCCATATATCAAGCAGCACCTTATGGAACCTTGTATTTTATTTTTCGAATGCTGAATGGGACAACAAAGAAGTACTACCTAATATTCCAGTGCACCACATAATCGATCACTTGCCCACTACGAAACCACACAACTGCTAAAATAGCATCATGCATGGCCTCTGATCCAAAGAGTGTGATAAGCATGAGCCAGGTACCATAACAGTGTGCAATCAATTACTAATGCATTAAGAGGACATTGTGCAGCATAAGAGGAAGCCCTGTGATTGTGCAGCAGCCAGCAGGGAAGAAAAAGCCTAAATTCGCGGCAATCTCAAATGCTTTTGTGTTCTGCTCCACCTTCTTGTCTTCATGATGGGATGAAACGTATGATTGCGAGGAAGCCTCTTCCTTACCTTTAGATGGACGACAGTATCATGGCATCAGGAAAAGTAATAACCCGCCCATGGATCCAAGGCCCCCACTAAACCAAAGCACTGATTGAATTTGAAGGCCACTATCTGGAATAGGGTTTTGCAGTGCATATAGAGAACGGAAAAGACCACACGCCAAAAAAGAATCTGGACCGGCTGGCTACTAACTGCTTGCTTGGGTTTTTGAGATGTACTACACTGGTAACTGAAACAGGCAGCTGCAGTTGCCCTTGGGACAGAAAGCGATGAAGATCATGACGGCCTGATGTGATCTCCTAACAACCACAGCCATCAACACTTGACGGTGCACAGCTACCACAGTAACATGACCCTTGGAGCATCCAACAGGGTCACACAAATCATCGCAGATGAAAGCAATGTTCTTATCACTCGCAAAACACACAAGGTTACAAGCAACAACCAGAAATCCTGAGAGAGTTTTGCAGGGCAGAGCACATCAATTTACAACACGAGCTACAACACGCGGTCAAAGTAGCATACGCGAGCTTACACAACTTACACTTCCAATCTAAAATTACTTGTTCAAAACAAACGTAGAAGAAAATAATAAAGAGAATACATAGGTATATAAGCAACCCCTTTCTCACACATAAAGTCCATCACCCTCGTAAGATGCGATCGCAGGGAACATATCGGGCTCGTCGTGTTTCTATTTCTGGTTCTTGATCTTCTCAGTGGCTCTCGGAGCTGAAAAGTGCAATTATTTTTTCACGTTACAAGTTTAAATGAAGAATGAACAATTAGTCATACTGACTCTGGTAAATACAGGAGACAATGATTCCTCGTATACACTATGCCAGAAACACAAATATGCATGTCCCACTGTTAACAGAACAAACCATGCAAATTTATCCTTATGGTACTAGTATATATAGAATAAAGCATGCAGTGGTGCGGAACTACATGCAGTACATTATATGCCAGCCCTCCACAAGAAAACGCATGAACACAGGTAACACTTCCATATTATATACTATTATCAGTACTTACCAAGGCCCACTGCATCTGATCCCTTCATGATCCTCATCCTCCTACAGCTGTCTGTGAACATTCTGCGATACAAAAAAATGAATATTTTTAGCAGTCAGGTGGCTTTTTATGGACAAGATTCCTAGATCAGGTCAATAACTCATTGGGATTTGCAAAATCATGGTGGGCCAGGCATTCTAATCACTAATCAGTAAAATAAACTAAAACACCTGGGCCGGAAGTCAGGAATTCACTTTAACGTCTAACATTCTTCAGATTCTTTTACCACAAAACAGGTACCCTTCCCATTTATTACTATAACGGTAATTCGTACACTGTGAGTAAAATAATTTACCAAACCTTCACAGGAAGGGAGATATTTCGTGTCAGTAACCATTCAAATCAATAATCACATATGAAACACATCAGCAATTCAAGTAGTAAATCAAATGTATTATTGTATTAAAATTTACAGCATAAAGGAGAAAGTTACCCCCATCAAATTAGACAACTTTCCAAAAAATTAAGTCATAAGGGTGTATGCAATGTGGTACATGGAAACTTCAGAAAACCTTGCTAATGCAGATGAAAACCATCAACATTGCTACAGATTCTACATTGAAACTATAACATAATTTAATCGGTATCTGCATTACTCACCGCCATGGAACATCACCGACAAGCATCCAATCTCCATCCTTGTCCTCATAAGTGAGCACAAGTTCAGCCCCGCTCTTAAGATCCATCAGTCGGCAATCAGATAAGCCATCTCTTCCCGATTTACCATTCGATTCACCATGGCCTGCAGGAACCAGGAACACGCAGTATGCAAGTAAAGCTCTCTCAGATAACCTTTTCAGAAGAGTCAAACAAAAACTAGTGCTCATTGGGACATGTTTGCACAAAAGACGTCCAAGCAAGGCTTGTAATGGCATGGATGAAAAGGGTGTTTCCAAGGGTATAGTACAGTCAGCACAAAATATGACTAACAGTTCAGAAAATTTAGACCTTAAAATTAAACAAGCATAATATCTGATCCTTATTTTTCATAAACGGTTAATAGTAGACCTGCAAACCCTAAAATGCCAAAGAATATAATTTTACAAAATGATATTAAGTAAGAACGTGCATACCGCAGAGAGTAGCACTATATATATCTATATGGTAAAGAATGCACTTGTCCAACTAAAATGCATAATTGAACAAACACTTGCCAATATAATACCACAAAACATAAACGAGCTTCTTGTAGCATCCCAAGCCACAACAGAGCCAAAGAAAGGTAAGGGATGAAACGAGAGCTCACCAACAGTAAAGCAGCTGAATTTCTTCTCCAGCTCCAGAGAGAGATCCTTGTAGTTCTTGTACATCTTAAGATCCACCTTCCTGAGATAAGGCGCACCATCCATGCTAACCTTGACATAAAGGCACTCTGGCACTGGCGCCTGCTTTGCCTCGACTTCGTCTTTGCTTCTTGGAGTAGATAGGTTCGTCGCCATAGTGTTCTTCCTGTAACTGCGGATTGGTGGCCATCCTACAACCTGCGCCCTGTTACAGACATTCTAACGATCAAAAATATATCCTTTAAGAATTATGGTTGCATTAGTAGCCACAAAGTACTGAAAATCACAACAACAACTGAATTTTTTTTAAGGGGACAGAAACAGAAACTGAACACCAACAGCAAAGAGATGCCAGATTATTAGCTTGGGAGTAATGAGTGGGTAGAATTATAAATGCTTGAGCAGATGAACAAGGGGAACCAAATCCAACGCACTGACTAAATAACTTACTGCGGCCATTCTGGGAAGTTGGCATCACGCAAGTGGAGACCAGACACACAAAAGTTGCTTCTTGTCCAAAGCACAAACAAGGGCGCGCGCAACAACAAAAAAGCTTCTCCAGCTTTTTTTCAGAGCAGAGACAAGTTTTTTTTACCTGAATTTCACCGATGCCACTATGTGCTAAAACTTAGAGGCGACTAATTGTAATTAGGATGAAACCGTTCGTAAAAAAGTTATCAAGTACTAAATCATTAGCCAATTCTATTTCAATTCAGAGAACAGCTAATGCACACTGAAGCATTTCAAACAGAAAAACTTCTCAAAATTAGATTCAGCTGAATTATTAGTAATAAAAATAATGTGTGCATCAATTGATGCAGAGGCCGGAATTATGCCTCCCTTATATATCGACAGAAAAATCAGCTAAATTATTAAAATCCTAACAAAGAAACCCCAAAGACTGCTCACAACAAAATTCTACAACAAATATCAAGAATCTACTCAAATAAGTAGCAAGCAAAGGGAAATAAAAAGAACCGGTGCTAGTCCACCTACTTTGCGGCCGGCGCCTGCGCCTTCTTCTTCTCGTCGTCCTCCTCCTCCGCCACTGCCTTGCCTCCCGCTGCGCCGGCGAACCCACGTTTCGCCCCGCCCTTGGACAGAAGCTCGAGCGTCAAAGGCGACCCCGCTGTCGCTCCATCGCCATCCGGTGCAGCATCCTCCGTCCCCGGAAGCCCCAGGCGCAACTCCGTGGCTGCCGCCGCCGCCGGCGACAGCCCGATGTAGTCTCGCTCCTGTGGCGGCGCCATGCGTAGCACAATTAGGCGGGCATTACTGGACCAAGTGGTGGAAGATCTTGGCTTCTGATAGGTCTGTTGAGACGGGGAGAGGTGGGTTTGAGGTTTCTTGGCTCTGTGCGGGACGGCTCGTGTTGCTTGCTGCTGCGCTTGTGGGTTGTGCGAGTGGGGAAGAGAAAGAGGAGTTGAAGGAGGAAATGGGGTTTAATGGCGCGTGTTTGCGAGGAGGTCCTTTGCTTTCTTTTGTATTGCACGGACATATATGGTACGGTCTTAGTTTATGCTTTTGTTTTGTCTTTTGCAATTTTTAGGTGACTTTGTCTTTTCTTTTGGTAGGTGCGTCAGTGCAAGAATCAAGAATCTGATGCCAATTATTTTTAGAGCTATGTTACGGTGATTGGCATGTACTACAGAGTACTACCCAGTACTACTGGTCGAATTAATTCTGTCCATCCGATTTAGCTAGTTAATTAAAGTAATCTGGAATATCGTGGTAACTTCCTAGTCTAACCCAACCGCACGGCCGCGCGCGGGCACGATCTGAGTCCCACGGCGCAATCCTCTGCTCCCTTCTACGCCGCCGCTCGCCGGACGCGCCGCCGCTCGCCGGACGCGCCGCCGCTCGCCAGATTTACTTTGCACTGGTGACTGGCTAAATTTATTCCAATCCATGAGAGCTAAGGCAATGAAAAGAACCAACATTATTTACTGTTCTCGTCCTTCATCAACCAAGCCACCATGGCAACATGCATGCACTCAGAACCCGATGAATGTTAACGCTGTCAGGCTTAGCTTTGTTTCTCTCCATATCTATCAACGAATTGCCAAGAACTGCATCAATATTCATCTGCCTAGCTTTAGCAAACTGGTGGATCCATTCACCTTGGCCAAGCAATCAATCTTATTGTACATGTCCATAACTCCATTTGCAGCTGGGGGTTGAAACCCAAAAAGAATGTTGCAGTGGACCGGCACATGGCAGTAGCACCTGATCATCATGTTCAACACCACCGCATTTCGTCCAACAGCTTCCAGGCCCAGCGTTGGGGTACATGTTCATCAGCAGCGTAGCGGTCGGCGCAAGGGCGGCCTCGAGGAAGATGGTGCGCTGCATGACAGGGAGATGGTCGCCGCCGCGGCGAGAACACCTGCTCAAGCCGGACAAAGGGAATCGACAACGCCGGTGCGCGCCCACGCCGGCCAGAAACCTAGCCGGTAGAGGAACTGAGGAGGAGATGGCCGGTCGGGAATGAGACGAGAGAACAGGCGAAATTACCTATCTACCTTTTTAGCAAACGAATATTTCCAGTACTTTTCAGTAGTTTCCACTACTTATTTTTCAGTACTTTCTAGTACTTCTATTTTTTCCACCGTCGGATTAACTAGCTTGGACGGTCCCTAAAATCCCCAACCATAGTAAAAGTTGTATTATTTTTATTTTTAGGGCCTATTTCTTTTATAGGGCATTCGTAATTCAAAAGATTTGCGGAGGACATTTAAATGACTCGAATTCTTACTAACTATGTGGGTTGTTTGATTCGTATGATTATAGACCGTATGACATTTTTTTAGATTTATTTTCACTATAGTTCATAGAAGATTTTCCTTTCACTCTAATATTTTTGGAAGTAACATCATTTCAATCGTGTAGTATTCATGATGGCATGACACTTTAACCATATGTTTTCTTATTTAGGCCTTTTAGAAAGTCTGCAAATCAAATTAAGAAACTTTGAATTGTAAGGTTATCTCAATAAAATGTGTAGAATTAGGGAGCTAACTCTAGACCATGGTCCATGTTTGTGTGTGATGAAAGAAGCAAGCGAGACATGTCGAATATTGTGATGTATCTACCTCTTGTCACCACCCTATCTCGTTCTCTCTTTTGTTTTTTTAACCGCTATCGTTGTCTTCTCTCCATTCTCTCCATTGCATTTTTCTTTCTTATTTCGTATTCCCTTGCTCTTGTGAAGGAGTCTTTTTTTGCCCCGTTCCCTTATATATACTATAACCATTGATGATTTCTTTTCACTGGTCATTCTCTCGTGTCTATCTTTGTAGTCTCGACTAAGTTTTTACCAAAAATTATAAAATGCAAAATACAAAATCAATATCATTAGATAGATAGTGAAATATATTTTCATATGTTATCTAAAAAATATCACATTTTTCATAGATTTTTCTAAAAGTTTGATCAAATTTTACTTGGTTTGACATATCATAAAAAAAATTAATCCTTAAGCTTTGGGATGGGGGTGGTATCTAGTTTAAACCTATTGTCGGACGATTATGCAAGGGGGTCCTACGTATGTGTAGGGTTGACCTTCGCTAGCACATGGATTTACAACCTTGAGTTCACATTTAAATTTCCTGAAGAAACATATGTTGTTGGATTATGTTGACGTACATAAATCTATTTTATGCTCATTTCCGGATGAAATCTATTTAAGTGAGAGTGACTATTACATTATCCACCTATGGCTATTTATAGGTTAGATGTTCTTGACAAATGACCAAGACTATGTATGCGGAGAGAGAAAGTAGGGATAGAAAAGTAAAACTTAGTCCACTAAGAGATAGTAGTAGATTAGCGAGAGACAGAGCGTCCATACTCCATAGTCCATGGTACATAATCTCCGCTCATCTTTCACCATTTGTTGGCTTCCTTTATAATGGCTCTTTGTTTGGCTAGGTTCATGCGTTGAACTTCAAGCAGCGCAACATAAATTCAGAGCTTTCTTCATTGAACGAAATGCTTGGCCTAATAAAAAAAACTAAGGTAACTAAATCTCATATTGTTTCCAAATGAATGGCATGTTTAAGAATAGCATAGGTCTAAAGGAATTGGCTAAGCACTTACACATTGCTGATAGTATTAGGAAACACGCGTTAGATTTTGTTGCCATTTCTAAGACAGGCAAGCGGGATTACTCAACAAGTATTCTAAATCGCCTATCAGGGGGGGAAGGCTTTTCTTGGGTATCCGCCCACCTCGGGGGCTTTCGGGTGGCCTATTAGTTGGAGTCCGAACTTCGACTATGGAGATTATAGATAATTCTGGATGTGATTTTCATATAAAACTCCACATCCAAAATAAATCTGATAATTTCATATGGAATTTGGTTTATGTCTATGGAGCTGCCCAGGATGTTGGTAAGCCTGCTTTTCTTCGTGAGCTGGTTAATCTAGCAAAAGACAATCAGCATCCTATCATTATTGGAGGGGATGGGTTTATTAGATACCCTCAAGAGAAGAGCAGGGACAGGTTTGACACCCATTGGCCCTTCTTATTAAATGTTACCATTGACAGTTTGGATTTAAGGGAGGTCTCAATGGTTGGGAGATAATTTACCTGGGCAAACAGTCTCCCAGAGCCTACTTACGAGAAACTGGATCGTGTGTTGATGGACTCAGATTGGGAACTCAACTTCCCTCTAGTCTTGGTACGAGCACTACCTCGTATAGAAGCTTTGTCGGATCATGCTCGTATTTTACATACCACCGGGACACCATCTCCACGGCGTAACGTCCATTTAAATTTGAATTTGGATGGCTACAACGGGAGGGTTTCCCGGATGTGACTAGATTTATATTGGACAAACCAGTAGCTGGGAACACCCCAATCCAAAAATGGAATAACAAACTACGTTCTACATGTAGATACCTTGTGGGTGGTCTAGGAACATGATTGGGCAACTCAAATTGGAGAAACTCAGCCTAGAGGTACTCGTTGAGGTACGACCTTTGACAATGCATGAGATTAAACTTAAAAGTCAATATAATGCAACGTTAGTTGGTCTACTACGGGAGGAGGAACTCAAGTGGTACCAAAGATCTAAAGCTCGGTTCGTGTTGGAAGGGAATTCGAATATGAGATACTTTCATAGTGTGGCCAATGGTCGGCCTAGAAAGAAGCTCATTCATTCCCTAGCCCAGGAACAGGGCGTGATTGAAGGTCATGAGTAGCTCAAATCCTATATTACTTTGTATTATAAAGGATTATTTGGCACCCCGAAGAAATCCGATATATCTATGGACGAGTCCAGTATTGATGATATACCCCAAGTGTCCCACAAGAAAACGCGATTCTGACCTCTCCTTATTCTGAGGAGGAGATAAGGAAAGCGGTTTTCCAAATGAAACATAATAAGGCGCCAGACACAAATGGTTTTCTAGCGGAATTTTATCAGACCTTCTGGGACATAATAAAACATGATTTAATCGACCTGTTTAGTGAACTCCATAAGGGGCAGCTTGATCTATTCCGCATCAATTTTGGTGAAATTATTCTTTTATCAAAAGTTACAGATGCGGAATGGATTCAGCAATACAGACCAATTTATCTTCTTAATGTTTTCTTTTAAAAAATTACCAAAGTGGTGACTATTAGACTAAATTAGGTGGTTGATCATGTGGTGCTTCCGTCTCGGACTGCTTTTATATATGCAAGGTAGATACATCTTAGATGGTGTTATCACTTTACATGAAACATTTCATGAGATGCATCGCCAAAAGCTGAATGGATAATACTCAAAATCAACTTTGAAAAGGCCTATGATAAAGTTAAATGGTTCTTTCTTCAACAAACACTTAGGATGAAAGGTTTTTCTGATGAGTGGCGCGCTCTGGCTAATAAAAAAATTTAGATGAAGTTTTGCCATTAAGGTCAATGATGACATTGGTAGATATTTCAAGACAAAATAAGGTTTGAGACAAGGCGATCCCCTATCTCCATTGTTGTTTAGCATTGTGGCCGATATGCTTGCTATTATAATTGAGGATGCTAAAGTTGATGGCCAGATTGAAGGGGTAGTTCCTTATTTGGTTGATGGGGATCTATCCATCCTTCAATATACCGATGACACATTCTTATTTATGGATTATGACTTGAATAAAGCAAGAAATATGAAGTTGATTCTTTCAGCATTCGAGAGCAACTGTTAGGTCTTTAGATTAATTTCCATAAAAGTGAATTGTTCTGTTTCGGTGAAGCCAAAGACGATGACAACCTATATGCCGAGTTATTTGGATGTGGGTTTGGATGTTTTCCAATTAGCTATCTTGGTATTTTGATTCATTATCGGAGACTAACGTTGGCTGAATGAAAAGTTGTTGAGGAAAGACTACAGAAACACCTGAGTAGTAGGAAATAAAAATTATTAAAAATTATTATGCCTCGAGAGAAGATTAGTTCTCATAAATTCAGTACTTACGAATATTGTGGTGTATATGATATCTTTGTTCCAGTTGCCTAAAGAAGTTTTGCATAGATTGGATTATTTCCGATCAAGATTCTTTTGGCAAGGGGATAATGAGAAAAAAGAAATATCGGTTCACAAAATGGAGTGTTGTTTGCCGTCCAAAAGATCAAGGTGGACTTGGAGCCCATGATCTTTAAGTTAAAAATAGGGCCTTGCTAGGTAAGTGGATGGCCAGGTTGTTAACTCAGGATGACGTATGGCAACAACTATTACGGAAAAAGTATGTAGGCTCAAAAGAAATATCTCAGATTCTTTGGAAACCAGGAGATTCACATTTTTTTGGCTGGTATTATGGCAACTAAGAAGCACCTTTTCCCATTTAGTTCTTTCTCCATCAAGGATGGGTCTGAGATAAGGTTCTGGGAGGATAGATGGTTGGGTACAACTACTCTTCGAGAATAATATCCAGCCTTGTATAATATTGTTCGACATAAGGGAGATACATTACAGAAGGTGATGAAAACTTCTCCACCTTCTATGTCGTTTATGCGTGATCTTATTGGTACTCGACTGGCTACTTGGAATGGATCGCTACAGAGGTTAGCTCCAATCCAGTTGGTTCAGGGAGCCGATGAATTCCGTTGGAGCCTTACCAAGAATGATATATTTCGATCAGCTCCATGTACAAAGCTTTAATTATACCCAATCAACCGGTTGTTAATAATAAATCCATCTGGAAGATGAAAATACCGCTGAAAACGAAAGTCTTTGCATGGTATCTTCGTCGGGGTGTGATTTTAACTAAACATAACATTGCAAACGCAACTGGCAGGGTTGTACAAAATGTGTTTTCTGTCATGAAGAAGAGACAATAAAACACCTTTTCTTCAACTGTCGGGTTACTAGGTCTATATGGTCAATCATTCAGATATGTTCTACCTTATATCCACCTTACAGCATTGCAAATATTTTTAGCAATTGGCTAATGAGGTGGAGTCTAGGTATAAAGCGTTATTAGGGTGGGAGCGATTGATGTTGTATGGTTGTTTAGCCTATGTAGAAATGACAAGGTTTTTAATGATAAAATTCTTCTCTCTTGCAGGTTGTTTATCGCTCAACGACTTTGCTCCATTCATGGCAACCACTTCAACGATTGGAGGATCGCAACCTCTTTACGGAGGTGATGGCGTGTAACTCACACGTTCGTTGGGAACCCCAAGAGGAAGGTATGATGCGCACAGCAGCAAGTTTTCCCTCAGAAAGAAACCAAGGTTTATCGAACCAGGAGGAGCCAAGAAGCACGTTGAAGGTTGATGGCGGCGGGATGTAGTGCGGCGCAACACCAGGGATTCCGGCGCCAACGTGGAACCTGCACAACACAACCAAAGTACTTTGCCCCAACGAAACAGTGAGGTTGTCAATCTCACCGGCTTGCTGTAACAAAGGATTAACCGTATTGTGTGGAAGATGATTGTTTGCAGAAAACAGTAGAACAAGTATTGCAGTAGATTGTATTTCAGTAAAGAGAATTGGACCGGGGTCCACAGTTCACTAGAGGTGTCTCTCCCATAAGACAAACAGCATGTTGGGTGAACAAATTACAGTTGGGCAATTGACAAATAAAGAGGGCATGACCATGCACATACATATCATGATGAGTATAGTGAGATTTAATTGGGCATTACGACAAAGTACATAGACCGTCATCCAACTGCATCTATGCCTAAAAAGTCCACCTTCAGGTTATCATCCGAACCCCCTCCAGTATTAAGTTGCAGAGTAACAGACAATTGCATTAAGTATGGTGCGTAATGTAATCAACAACTACATCCTTAGACATAGCATCAATGTTTTATCCCTAGTGGCAACAGCACAACACAACCTTAGAACTTTCTGTCACTGTCCCAGGTGTCAATGCAGGCATGAACCCACTATCGAGCATAAGTACTCCCTCTTGGAGTTACAAGCATCTACTTGGCCAGAGCATCTACTAGTAACGGAAAGCATGCAAGATCATAAACAACACGTAGATATAACTTTGATAATCAACATAACAAGTATTCTCTATTCATCGGATCCCAACAAACGCAACATATAGAATTACAGATAGATGATCTTGATCATGTTAGGCAGCTCACAAGATCCGACAATGATAGCACAACGGGGAGAAGACAACCATCTAGCTACTGCTATGGACCCATAGTCCAGGGGTAGACTACTCACACATCACACCGGAGGCGACCATGGCGGCGTAGAGTCCTCCGGGAGATGATTCCCCTCTCCGGCAGGGTGCCGGAGGCGATCTCCTGGATCCCCCGAGATGGGATCGGCGTTGGCGGCGTCTCTGGAAGGTTTTCCGTATCGTGGCTCTCGGTACTGGGGGTTTCGTCACGGAGGCTTTAAGTAGGCGGAAGGGCAAGTCAAGAGGCGGCACGGGGGGCCCAAACTATAGGCCGGCGCGGCCAGGGGTGGGGCCGCGCCGCCCTAGGGTTTGGCCACCCCGTGGCCCCTCTTCGTTTCGTCTTCGGACTTCTGGAAGCTTCGTGGAAAAATAGGCCCCTGGGCTTTGATTTCGTCCAATTCCGAGAATATTTCCTTACTAGGATTTCTGAAACCAAAAACAGCAGAAAACAACAACTGGCACTTCGGCATCTTGTTAATAGGTTAGTTCCAGAAAATGCACGAATATGACATAAAGTGTGCATAAAACATGTAGATAACATCAATAATGTGGCATGGAACATAAGAAATTATCGATACGTCGGAGACGTATCAGCATCCCCAAGCTTAGTTCTGCTCGTCCCGAGCAGGTAAAACGATAAATACGTATAATTTCGGAGTGACATGCCATCATAACCTTGATCATACTATTTGTAAAGCATATGTAGTGAATGCAGCGATCAAAACAATGTATATGACATGAGTAAACAAGTGAATCATAAAGCAAAGACTTTTCATGAATAGCACTTCAAGACAAGCATCAATAAGTCTTGCATAAGAGTTAACTCATAAAGCAATAATTCAAAGTAAAGGCATTGAAGCAACACAAAAGAAGATTAAGTTTCAACGGTTGCTTTCAACTTGTAACATGTATATCTCATGGATATTGTCAACATAGAGTAATATAATAAGTGCAATAAGCAAGTATGTAGGAATCAATGCATAGTTCACACAAGTGTTTGCTTCTTGAGATGGAGAGAAATAGGTGAACTGACTCAACATTGAAAGTAAAAGAATGGTCCTCCATAGAGGAAAAGCATCGATTGCTATATTTGTGCTAGAGCTTTGATTTTGAAAACATGAAACAATTTTGTCAACGGTAGTAATAAAGCATATGCATCATGTAAATTATATCTTATAAGTTGCAAGCCTCATGCATAGTGTACTAATAGTGCCCGCACCTTGTCCTAATTAGCTTGGACTACCGGATCATCACAATGCACTCGTTTTAACCAAGTGTCACAAAGGGGTACCTCTATGCCGCACTGTACAAAGGTCTAAGGAGAAAGCTCGCATTGGATTTCTCGCTATTGATTATTCTTCAACTTAGACATCCATACCGGGACAACATAGACAACAGATAATGGACTCCTCTTTTATGCATAAGCATGTAACAACAATTAATAATTTTCTCATATGAGATTGAGGATATATGTCCAAAACTGAAACTTCCACCATGGATCATGGCTTTAGTTAGCGGCCCAATGTTCTTCTCTAACAATATGCATGCTTAACCATAAGGTGGTAGATCTCTCTTACTTCAGACAAGACGGACATGCATAGCAACTCACATGACATTCAACAATGAATAGTTGATGGCGTCCCCAGTAAACATGGTTATCGCACAACAAGCAACTTAATAAGAGATAAAGTGCATAATTACATATTCAATACCACAATAGTTTTTAAGCTATTTGTCCCATGAGCTATATATTGCAAAGGTGAATGATGGAATTTTAAAGGTAGCACTCAAGCAATTTACTTTGGAATGGCGGAAAATACCATGTAGTAGGTAGGTATGGTGGACACAAATGGCATAGTGGTTGGCTCAAGTATTTTGGATGCATGAGAAGTATTCCCTCTCGATACAAGGTTTAGGCTAGCAAGGTTTATTTGAAACAAACACAAGGATGAACCGGTGCAGCAAAACTCACATAAAAGACATATTGAAAACATTATAAGACTCTACACCGTCTTCCTGGTTTTTCAAACTCAATACTAGAAATTATCTAGACCTTAGAGAAACCAAATATGCAAACCAAATTTTAGCATGCTCTATGTATTTCTTCATTAATGAGTGCAAAGCATATGATGCAAGAGCTTAAACATGAGCACAACAATTGCCAAGTATCACATTACCCAAGACATTTATAGCAATTACTACATGTATCATTTTCCAATTCCAACCATATAACAATTTAACGAAGGAGAAACTTCGCCATGAATACTATGAGTAGAAACCAAGGACATACTTGTCCATATGCTACAGCGGAGCGTGTCTCTCTCCCATAAAGTGAATGCTAGGATCCATTTTATTCAAACAAAACAAAAAACAAAAACAAACCGACGCTCCAAGCAAAGCACATAAGATGTGATGGAATAAAAATATAGTTTCAGGGGAGGAACCTGATAATGTTGTCGATGAAGAAGGGGATGCCTTGGGCATCCCCAAGCTTAGACGCTTGAGTCTTCTTGATATATGCAGGGGTGAACCACCGGGGCATTCCCAAGCTTAGAGCTTTCACTCTCCTTGATCATGTTGCATCATACTCCTCTCTTGATCCTTGAAAACTTCCTCCACACCAAACTCGAAACAACTCATTAGACGGTTAGTGCACAATAAAAATTAACATATTCAGAGGTGACACAATCATTCTTAACACTTCTGGACATTGCATAATGCTACTGGACATTAGTGGATCAAAGAAATTCATCCAACATAGCAAAAGAGGCAATGCGAAATAAAAGGCAGAATCTGTCAAAACAGAACAGTTCGTATTGACGAATTTTAAAATGGCACCAGACTTGCTCAAATGAAAATGCTCAAATTGAATGAAAGTTGCGTACATATCTGAGGATCATGCACGTAAATTGGCTTAATTTTCTGAGCTACCTACAGGGAGGTAGACCCAGATTCGTGACAGCAAAGAAATCTGGAACTGTGCAGTAATCCAAATCTAGTACTTACTTTTCTATCAACGGCTTAACTTGGCACAACAAAACACAAAACTAAGATAAGGAGAGGTTGCTACAGTAGTAAACAACTTCCAAGACACAAAATAAAAACAAAGTACTGTAGGTAAAAACATGGGTTGTCTCCCATGAAGTTCTTTCTTTATGGCCATTAAGATGGGCTCAGTAGTTTTAATGATGCACTCGCAAGAAATAGTATTTGAAGCAAAAGAGAGCATCAAGAGGCAAATTCAAAACACATTTAAGTCTAACATGCTTCCTATGCATGGGAATCTTGTAAATAAACAAGTTCATGAAGAGCAAAGTAACAAGCATAGGAAGATAAAACAAGCATAGCTTCAAAAATTTCAGCACATAGAGAGGTATTTTAGTAACATGAAAATTTCTACAACCATATTTTCCTCTCTCATAATAACTTTCAGTAGCATCATGAGCAAACTCAACAATGTAACTATCACACAAAGCATTCTTATCATGAGTCTCATGCATAAAATTATTACTCTCCACATAAGCATAATCAATTTTATTAGTTGTTGTGGTGGGAGCAAATTCAACAAAGTAGCTATCATCAAATATAGGAGGCATATTGTAATCATAATCAAATTCACTCTCCATAGTAGGTGGCACCAAAAGACCACTATCATTATAATCATCATATATGGGAGGCAAAGTATCATCAAAGAAAATTTTCTCCTCAATGCTTGGGGGACTAAAAAGATCATGAAAACCAGCTTCCCCAAGCTTAGAACTTTCTATATCATTATCAACAATGGTGTTCAAAGCGTTCATACTAATATTACTACCAGCATGCAAATAAGATTCCATAGGTTTTTTAATTTTCGCATCAAACAATCCATGTTTTAAATCAGGAAATAGCAATAGAAGCTCATTTTTGTCCATTATGCCAAACTAGTGAAATAAAAACATGCATGATATTAAGTAAAGTAAAACAAGTAACTATTTTTTTGTGTTTTTGATATAGCAAACAAGATAGTAAATAAAGTAAAACTAGCAACTAATTTTTTTTTTTGTATTTTGATTTAGTGCAGCAAACAAAGTAGTAAAAACTAAGCAAGACAAAAACAAAGTAAAGAGATTGAGAAGTGGAGACTCCCCTTGCAGCGTGTCTTGATCTCCCCGGCAACGGCGCCAGAAAATATGCTTGATGGCGTGTAACTCACACGTTCGTTGGGAACCCCAAGAGGAAGGTATGATGCGCACAGCAGCAAGTTTTCCCTCAGAAAGAAACCAAGGTTTATCGAACCAGGAGGAGCCAAGAAGCACGTTGAAGGTTGATGGCGGCGGGATGTAGTGCGGCGCAACACCAGGGATTCCGGCGCCAACGTGGAACCTGCACAACACAACCAAAGTACTTTGCCCCAACGAAACAGTGAGGTTGTCAATCTCACCGGCTTGCTGTAACAAAGGATTAACCGTATTGTGTGGAAGATGATTGTTTGCAGAAAACAGTAGAACAAGTATTGCAGTAGATTGTATTTCAGTAAAGAGAATTGGACCGGGGTCCATAGTTCACTAGAGGTGTCTCTCCCATAAGACAAACAGCATGTTGGGTGAACAAATTACAGTTGGGCAATTGACAAATAAAGAGGGCATGACCATGCACATACATATCATGATGAGTATAGTGAGATTTAATTGGGCATTACGACAAAGTACATAGACCGCCATCCAACTGCATCTATGCCTAAAAAGTCCACCTTCAGGTTATCATCCGAAACCCCTCCAGTATTAAATTGCAGAGCAACAGACAATTGCATTAAGTATGGTGCGTAATGTAATCAACAACTACATCCTTAGACATAGCATCAATGTTTTATCCCTAGTGGCAACAGCACAACACAACCTTAGAACTTTCTCACATCGTCCCTGTGTCAATGCGAGGCATGAACCCACTATCGAGCATAAGTACTCCCTCTTGGAGTTACAAGCATCTACTTGGCCAGAGCATCTACTAGTAACGGAAAGCATGCAAGATCATAAACAACACGTAGATATAACTTTGATAATCAACATAACAAGTATTCTCTATTCATCGGATCCCAACAAACGCAACATATAGAATTACAGATAGATGATCTTGATCATGTTAGGCAGCTCACAAGATCCGACAATGATAGCACAACGGGGAGAAGACAACCATCTAGCTACTGCTATGGACCCATAGTCCAGGGGTAGACTACTCACACATCACACCGGAGGCGACCATGGCGGCGTAGAGTCCTCCGGGAGATGATTCCCCTCTCCGGCAGGGTGCCGGAGGCGATCTCCTGGATCCCCCGAGATGGGATCGGCGTTGGCGGCGTCTCTGGAAGGTTTTCCGTATCGTGGCTCTCGATGCCGGGGTTTCGTCACGGAGGCTTTAAGTAGGCGGAAGGGCAAGTCAAGAGGCGGCACGGGGGGCCCAAACTATAGGCCGGCGCGGCCAGGGGTGGGGCCGCGCCGCCCTAGGGTTTGGCCACCCCGTGGCCCCTCTTCGTTTCGTCTTCGGACTTCTGGAAGGTTCGTGGAAAAATAGGCCCCTGGGCTTTGATTTCGTCCAATTCCGAGACTATTTCCTTACTAGGATTTCTGAAACCAAAAACAGCAGAAAACTTGACAAGAATCGGCACTTCGGCATCTTGTTAATAGGTTAGTTCCAGAAAATGCACGAATATGACATAAAGTGTGCATAAAACATGTAGATAACATCAATAATGTGGCATGGAACATAAGAAATTATCGATACGTCGGAGACGTATCAGGAGGGTGTCTACACGGTTGAAGAATACGGCCAAGAAGTTTATTTCCCAACATGAGCGGCTGCATAATCGACGGAACGGAGCATAGTCTAGTTGGCTCTCTTTGTCTTCTTTATAATTACATTTTATTTCAGACTTGATACTCGAACGGTTATGTGTATCTTAATTATGCAGTGGTTAGGTGTAATGCTTTAAAAAAATTAAGTAATGAAGCGCTCTTTATCGAAAAATATCTTGTTCAACTTGTTGGCTTGGTTTGTGGATGATGTATAGAACTAGGTGGGACCTTCCAGCCTTTCAGGTAGGCATTTGGTCATCTAGGTACTCCTTTCTTTCGAAAATAGGATGTATATATAGTTTTTGGTAAACCTCTTATGCTCACGCCATATACTGTTACGAAACTGAAAAGAAATAAAATCAAAATTTGAAGAAGCATTCGTCGAAGAAGCTTTCTGTATTTTGGCGGGTCATATATAGGTGCAAGTGGAGCTCCAAATTCTGTTTGGGACTTCAATTTTCAGGTTTATACAAGCTGTATTTTTCTTCTTCGAAAAAGGGCCGAGATAAGGTGGTGACCGGATCATGTGTGCGTTCGTAGGGGTGAGTGTATGCGCATGTATATGAGCGTTTGTGTTTGTACTGTGTTTCTAAAAACTCCAGTTTGTCTAATTCAATTTTGAGTTTTTTAAGTTCCGGATGAATAACTAGTAGTACGGAAATTTGAACGGATTACTATACAATATTAGTGCAGCGACTGCTGCAAACGCTGTCTGACGACGTCGCTTCTCGTTTCGCTTGAGGACAGAATTTCGGGCGGTAGCTAGCTAGCTTGCCGTTGCAACCGGCAGGTGCGTGTGTCCGGCTAGCTGGATATCGAGTGGAGGAGAGCTTTCGGGAGAACTGTGCACGGTTAGATGGGTGCACGTACGCAGACATGGAGACGCCACCGGAAAGATGGAGCCCGGCCGGCCAGCCGGCCGGCCAGCCGATCGACGCGCGACGTGTCCAGGCGAGAGCGCTAGCTGGACCACCGGCCGACGGCGACGCCGATGCGCTACCGGCCAACGCCCACCCGACGGGAGAGCTAGCTCGGCAGCGGCGAGCTAGCTGGCCCCCGGCCATGCAATGGATGTCTGGTGCGCTAGGCTGCTAGCTAGCCTGGTCCATGCATGGGCCATGGCGGCCGTGTACTATGTTTGGTTGGAGCGACGACATAGGCTCCACGTCCACGTGCGGCTGGGTTACGGACCGTGCGTGCGTCCATGCGCGCGCCTGATCTCATCTATTTTGACAAACTTAACCTAAATTTAGAAAGATCTTACAAAATAACTTAGTTCCGAAAAGATTCATGACATAATTTTTTGCTTGGCTCCACACCAGATGGAGCCATGCTCTATCCCATGTGGAGCCAACCAGATATAAGGTTTGCACCCCGTTCAACTGGTTTTGGGATTGAAACCGTGAGCACAAAACTGTTAGCTGGTTTGAGACCAACTAAACCTGACGAAACCATTCACAAACCGCATTGCTCGCCATCAGCAGCGTCGGCAGACTCTGCCGCGAAGATTCACGGCCGCGACGGGTGCGATTCAGGCGCTGCGCATGGCCGCCGCCTCCCGTCCGATTCAGGCCGCCGGCCGTTCGATTCAGGCCCCTGGTCGTCCGATTCTGGCCGCCGGTTCTCTCCCAGTTGCCGCCATCCCGGCTGTCCGCCGCCGCCCCGGCAGTCCGATTCCGGCCGTCCGCGACCGCCCAGGCAGTCCGATTCCGGCCGCATGTTCTCTCCCGGACGCCGCCGTCCTGGCTGCCCGCCGCGGCCTCGGACGCCGCTGGTCCTCTCCTTGCCGTCCGCCGCCCCCGTCCCGGTTCCAAAACCGCATACACCGGCAAACCAGCCCGCACCAACCCGCTGTTTGACCTCCTAACTAAACGGTGTAGACCAAACCAATCCAATTAAACCTGGCATTGACGGGCTGGTTTGAGGAACCTGTCTAAACCATTCTAAACCGGGAACGCTCAGGTTGAAGCAAGGCTCTGTTCTGAGAGGAGAGCCAAGCTCAGAATCACAGCGCCATTTCAGGTGGAGCCAATCTCAGTAGCACGACTCCGTTCAGGTGGAGCCAAGGTTCTTAGTCGTCTTCTAACGACAATTTGAATTGGTTCATGCACCTAGCAAGGACCAAGTTTATTGAACTCAACAAAGAGGTTTGCATCTCGGACCGTCACCAAAGGATACTCAAGACAATTATTTTCTATTTTATGCTTACATCCATTTATATGGTTATGTGTGTAAAATTGTCACTAACAGGCACTTAAACCCCTGCGCCGACAGACAGTCGCCCTACAACCTAATCTTGTCAGAAATGACTTCGAGTCACTAATGTGTGTGAAACCCGTCAGATGTAGGCGCTTCGCTGACAGTACTTATTAAGCGCATTTGAGAAATTTTGTGGTGCCTCCGGATCCTCTCCGGGTTATTATACTGACGGTTGGTTGATAAGCGTCCCTCGGTTTGTTATGATTTCCTAGAGAGTCCGGATGCTCTTTCGGTATGTGGTTATGAGCTATGACTTGATGCTTGTTAGTACTAGATCGCACCCAGAAACCTAAACTGTTGAGGAATCCAAGTTATACTTCATGATAAATAAAACATGTCAAAGCTGCCGAGGAAGCATATTGCAAAGATAAAAAGAATAATATAGCAAGGCTAGATGACAAAATGTATGACAATTTATACTTCATGATAAAAAAAAGCATCTCAAGCTACTAAGGAAGCACATTGCAAAGATAAATAGAATATGTAGCAAGGATAGATGATAGAATCTATGATAAGTTAGATTTTATGATAAAAAGTAGTTTATACGTTAAAATTGAAACAAAACCTATAGAGGACATGTATGACGACGTCGGAGTATGAACCACACCGAGATCGCACTCTACGTTGACGTGTCACCACGGTTCAAAAGAGTTATGTCAAGAAACAGTTAAAAGCAAATTGAGAAGAATAGAGACTTACTATGGTACATTTAATTTTGCACACATAACCATCCAAATGAAAATAAACATCAAATAGAAAAAAATTGTGTTGAGTATCCCTTGGTGGTGGTCCGAGATGATGCAAACCCTCTGTTGAGTTCAATAACCTTGGTCCTCACTAGGTGCATAAACCACTCCCAATTATTGTTGGAAAACGGCTAAAAACCTTGACTCTATCTGGGATGGAGCCGTGCTACTGAGTTTGGCTCCATCTAGGATGAAGTCGTGCTATTGATCTTGTCTCCGCCTTGGATAGCATTGTGGTGATAAGCTTAGCTATAGCCGGGAGTAAGCTGTGCTACTGAGTTTGGCTCCACCTGTGACAGCGTCGTACTTCTCAACTTGGCTCCACCTGAAACGAAGCTGTGGTACTGAGCATGGATCTGTCTGATGTGGAGCTAAATAAAAGATTATTTTGTGAAATCTTTTCAAAACCAGCTTACTCCTCCATTCTGATTTACTCTATATTCTAGAAAAAATAAGACAAACTAGTGTCCCATTTATTAGTACTATTTAGATATGTGAGCAACCAATCAAACCTACATTGAAAATAACAACGTCCAATAAAGGGAGGAAAACCACTTTATTTTCAGTGTTGTTGTTGACTAAAATCTAGAACGTAGAGTATTTGAGAATAAATTTTAGAGCTAAAATGTAGACTAGGAGTATTTCAGAATGGAGATAGTACTTTTTAAAGATCTTTACAGATTTAATTAGATCATTTTTTTAAAATATACCCTGATCTGGGCTCATCGTCCGTTTCGTGTTGGCCGTGGACAGAAGTCTAGCTAGAGGAGCAGCAGAGTGCAGTGCCCCGCTTGTATGCCGGCCCGATATTTTTGCCGACTGATATCGGTAAGTTGCTTTTGTTGCGTGTAAAGAGCGGAAATTCAATTTGGCTCCCGGTTGCGTATGCTCTCTCTACCAAAAAATTATATTTTAAAATGTCGAAAAAAATTAGCAAATTTTTTTACATGTACATATTCATAATATATGTCCGTTCGTCAAGTTTCACGAAAAATCAATATTTTGTGGTGTATGTAAAAAAGAGAAAACTTATCTTGTGAAAGCATTAGTTTTAGCACTGAGTTTTATCTTTTTTACACACGTCACATGATAAGTTGATTTTTTATGAAACAACTTTGTGAGCGCGTAGCACGAGAAGATGTACATGCAAATTTTTTGTTTCAATTTTTTTGAAATTCAAAATATGTGTAAGATGCATTTCAAAATACAGGGAGCATATGCTCCCATGTTCCAAAACACCACTCCCTGTAAAGAGCAAGTAACATCAGGTCGATCTCAAATTAACCAGCCATCATGTGTGGGTTTAGATTAAGGAGTATATATTTCACACTCCCTCCATCCCTCTCCGTAGGGAAAAAATACCGGTGGGAAACAGTATTTTCGCAATATCGGTCAAGATTTGTCAAACCAACTTACTGTTTCATCCAAAATTTATCAAAAATAAATAAACTTGAGCGAATTATTTGAATACCGAAGAATTTCATCCGGTATTACTTTTTTCGGTGGTAATCCGTAAAATCGATTTCGGTTGAAATATCGAAAATAATGGCCGAGTAAAAAAAACCTGATGCAAGGTGAGTAGAGATGCAAGTGAGTTAGTATTAAGGTCCTCTAACTTTTTTAAATTTAAAAAATAAAGTAACTTGTACAAAATGATGACGTCATTGCTAAATTTAGTTTATTTTGTAAAACTAAAGAGGATAGGGTATCCTATTGTGAGCCACTTGCATCTTTAAAGTTGTGTAACCCCTATGTATGCAATTGAGATAGTCTCCTTTAAGGGTTTCTTTGTTTGGGTTGGATGTGACTGGCTGTGCTGATGTGCAGGAAAAGCTGTTGTGCAGGAGAAGTTGTTGTTTTGAGTTGTAGTCTTTGGCAACTTAGCTAGTTGTTAAGTTGTGAACTATGAAATTGTATGAAATAGCCTGCAAGTTACGAGAACCTGTACTATTGTTGATTTCCGTGTAATAAATAACATATGGATCCACGAAATACATATGTGAATGCAGTTTTATCGAAAAGACATGCATCGTTGGCTATGTCATCACGTGTCGAGTTCATGCTTCTCGTGTGTTGTCTACCCGGAGCACTATCAACTGGTGTCGTTATTGCTTGTCGTTGCACCTTAGGGATGTAATTCTCATTGGAGTCACACCGATCAAACTACTTGTCACGTAAGTGGGAATCTCTAATGAAATTGTGAAGCGCAATGCAAGCTAGGATAATTTTCTTCTGTGTAACCAAACCGTAAGAAGGGATACCCTTCAACATGCGTCACTTATTTTTCAACATGCCAAAATTACGCTCAATAGAATTTCAAATCTGAGCATGTGCATAGTTGAAAATTTCTTCCTTGTTTGTTGGTAGCCCTTCTCGACGAAAGTCTTGTAAATGATACGTGCTGTTTTTGTAAGGAGCTAGGAACCCCTTTTTATTTGGATAACTAGAATCAACAAGATAGTATGTATCTGCGCATACAAAATAAATATATGAGACATGAATACAACAATGCATATATTACTCATGTGAATAATAAGATAGAATATTACCATCATGAGGGGTTGGAAACTGTTGTTGATACTTTACAATGCTATGGTTCATTATGCGTGTATCATGTGCCGAGCAAGACCATCCGGAAACTAGAAACGTGAATCTAAGATGAAAGTCACATATCGCAAGAAGATTTTGTGATGTGTAAACATGTCTTCCAGTGTGGTTAATTTCTTCTTTCTTCGGAACTTCGACTGAAATGTGGGAGCCGTCTGTGACACCAATGGCACCTTTGAAATGAGGCTAAAAACGAGGATCTTGAATTCTTGGATGCACATCCATGAAATTTCGTTCCACTAGTTTTAGGTTATCTTTACCCAAGTTGTACAAATAGTTCAATACCATCTTAAACTTCATATGAGTTGTTTAAAGAGGCCGACTAAAATGGTTCTCAACTTGGTGAAATGATTGTGGTCCTCCAACCATCCATAGAAACATACCCAAACATTCAATTGATTTCATATCTCTCTTGCTGACTCTAACCCATAGCTAGCAACTAGGAGGTTGTGCAGTTGTTCAAACACATATGGATACATTCTAAATATTTTGTAGCATCTTTTTCTTTCATTAAGTTGTTCATGCACCCATTCAAGCCCAGTTTGTTGTGGAATCCTCCTGGCTGCCTTATTCAAATATTTTTCAGAATAGAGATTACCATAGTATCCTAACACTACCAAGTCATACACCACTCCAAGAAGATGCCTTATCCTTTCAATTTCTTCATCACGTGCATTATCATCTCCATCCATCTACAAAATTCAAACTAGACAAGTCAATAACTCATACATACTAGCATAGTAAACACCAAATACCAATAACAACACTCACGAATATTCTACAACAAATTTCAAATATAAAGACACACAACGTGCATAAGTTATAGAATGATTATAATGCAAGATTTTCCAAACAAATAGTAAACACATGTGTTGATATGCTCTAGAATTCCAAATACTAAATAAATAGTGCACATATTACATCACACATCTACTTGATCAACTCTTCATGTGTACTATGGAGATCATCCAACCGTCCTTCAGGTGTTTCAAAGGCTGCCAACAACTCTCTATGCTCCCTTTTCACGGCAAGCTTGGCCGTTGTGAACATGAGATCATTACCTTCGATAACTCCACACTCTTGAACCATCGCTAAAGATTCCTTCATAGTTGGGATAGAGTCATCCTTGCCACTAGAACTTCCAGCATCTAATGGTGCTTGACATAGCGTAGGTTGAACACCGTTGGGGAACCCCAAGAGGAAGGTGTGATGAGCACATCAGCAAGTTTTCCCTCAGTAAGAAACCAAGGTTTAATTGACCAGTAGGAGAAAGACGTGACTTCTGAAGGTGTTGCTAGCTGACTTGTGGCAGGGCGCACTACCGGTGTCAGCAACAACGTGGAACCTGCACACAACACAACCAAAATACTTTGCCCCAACTTATAGTGAGGTTGTTAATCTCACCGGTTTTGCTGAACACAAAGGATTAAGCATATCACGTGGAAAGAGATGTTTGAAGTGGAATTAATGAGAACAGTGCTTGCAGAAAGTAAATAGAACATGATTCCAGTAAATGAATTTATCAGTGTAAAAAAGGACCAGGGTCCACAGTTCACTAGAGGTGTCTCTCCATAAAAATAAATAACATGTTGGATGAACAAATTACAGCTGGGCAATTGACAGAATAAAGACCATACATGACAAGATGATTACTATGAGATTCGTTTGGGAATTACAGCATAATACATAGACCGTAATCCAACTGCGTCTATGACTAATAATCCACCTTCCGGTTATCGTCCGAACCCCTTCCAGTATTAAGTTGCAAGCAACAAATTATTGCATTAAGCAATGCAAAAGAAGCCTGGTGACCGGGTGTATACGTGAGCACGCATCCATTGGTTGACACGTGTCACATCTAGCAATCCACTGTTACCATCATTTTTGGGTTAGCAAACCACATCAGCACTAACAACACTTCCAAATCACGCAGGACCCACCTTTTTGAATTCAAATAGTGGGTCAAATGCACTTTCAAATCACGTAGGACCCACACCAAGTACGCTTAGCGATGGATAAGACAATGTCAAGGCAACATATCCAATTGATGAGAACCGGATCTCAACGCAGATCGTGTGGCATCTAAAGGGTGCTCACGTATACACCTAGTCACCAAATCCCCTCTCTTAAGCAATGTGTGTAAAGTAAACAATAGAATTACCCTTGGATAAAATATTGTTATTTTCTCCCTAGTAGCAACAACACATCTACAATCTTAGAAGTTATTTTCACTCTTCCAGAAAACTAGAGACATGAACCTACTATCGAGCATAAATACTCCATCTTGGAGTCATAAACATTTACTTGGCTAAAGTATCTACTAGAAATGGAGAGCATGCAAGATCACAAATAACATATGACAAGAATATATAATCGATCTCAACATAGTATTCAATATTCATCGGATCCCAGCAAACACAACATATGTAGCATTACATAAAGATGATCTTGCTCATGATAGGCAGCTCACAAGATCTAAACATGAGGCACAAATTGGAGAAGACAACCATCTAGCTATTGCTATGGACCCATACTCCATGGATGAACTACTCACGTATCATTTCGGAAGCGGGCATGGCGATGTAGAGGCCTCCGGTGATGATCACCCCCTCCGGCAGGGTGCCGGAAAGAGCTTCAGAACCCTGCCAGGCTAGGGTCTACGATGGCGGCCGCGATGAAACTTTTCGTAGATGGAGGCTCGGGTGTTTAGGTTTTTCCCGAGATCGTGAATAAATAGGCGGAAGGGAGAGGTTGCTGGCCACCTGGGGGGGCCACACCACCCCTTGGTGCGGGCCCACCCTTGGCCACGCCATGGGGTGGTCTGGCCGCCCTGTGGCACCTCTTCGACCCCCCTCTGGACTCTGTCTTCGTTACGGTAAAATATTGACTTAGGATTTTGTTTCGTCCAATTCCGAGAATATTTCATGTACAACTTTTCTAAAATACAAAACAGCAGAAAACAGGGAACTGACACTGTGGCATCTTGCTAATAGGTTAGTGTCGGAAAATGTATTAAAGTACAACAAAGTGTGAGCAAAACATATATAAATTGGTGTAAAACAAGAATAGATCAACAAAAATTATAGATATGTTTGCAACTGTTCCAGGATCCACCTTTGAAACTATGTTGCTCAAGACAGTGTTGTACGCCTTCAAAAAGGGGAATGTCTTTTTTTCCTTCTCTACAACACCCACCTTGTATTTACCAAGTGTTGTTTTCTTTGTGACCTCGCCATCATCATCCAACAATATTGGACCATCCTTGTCCTCTCCTAATTCCTGTCCCGGAATTTCCGCTGATTCTCCGGTGACATGTGCCTTCCTAAACATGGCATCTTGTTGTTCCAAGTTGGCGGGTGTCCCATTTCTGAACTTTGCATGTTCTGGACGGTGCTGCAAAAATAACTTACTAGATACACTAGTTCAAATTATAACAAAATAGACAAATAGATAAAACAAGTGATAAACATGTAACTTACAATTAGGTGAGTCTTCCACCACTCATCACCTGCATCCATAGTTTTTGTCATCGGATCTCAACCTAGCCCAGTTGCATTTTGCAACTCCATCCAACCCGTATAATCCTTCTTTAAAGCATCCCATTTTTATTGAATTGATTCTTCGTAAATTTCTTTTCTATTTTCTTGGTAAATTTGTCACCGAATCTTGTATCCCTTTCTACTCAAACAACCCCCATCCCTATTGTTTGCATTGACTTCATTCATACATATGTCACATAAATCTCTAGTGTGGTATGCATCCCAAACACCTTATTTCTACATTGCAAAGTACTAAAAACTATACGGAAAACACTAAAAAATAATAATGTAGACTTTATGCTGGCAGTTTTATCATATCTACAGTACAACCCATTGCAAGTTTCATAGATAGATATTCTAGGGCATAACTGTATAGCACTATATGATCCCAATATCCATGCTAAATGTACAGACTCCAAATCATGATTAACATGTAACAAGATTCCAAACATATAGAGATATTGGATCACTGAAACAAGTCCCATCATAATTAACATTTTTAACAGGTTCAAGTAAGAGAACTGATCTCAGGCATCGGCAACTGTCGTCCCAGCATTAACATGTACAAAATTTAACAAAGTTGGGTTCAATGTTATTTGCATTTTTCCTAAAGATTTTATTCATTCCTTGACAAAGATCGTTCAATAAACTAAGAACTGTTCTAACCATCTACCATCACAGTAACCTGTTGCGGTACTACGCATCAAGCAACAACAAAAAGAGACAAGAAAAAATGCTCACCACCGGGAGGAAAGGGAACGGGTCGTCAAAAGGGACGAGTTCATCGGCCGACAGGAGTTAGTCGGCCGGCACGAGTTCGTCAGCAGGAGGAGTTGAGCAGACGTGATACTTTTCTTGGGCGGAGTCTCGTGGATGTGAAGCCAGATCGAGAGGTCGGCAGCAGGAGACGGGAGAGTTAGGACAGGGAGAACGATGGCTGGCGGAGGAGACCACCGATCTCTGGTGGGGCACGGCTGGAGATGCAGGTTAGCGGGTGGCGGCGCGCACAAGCAACCCTATTGGTCTAGTCTGGGGCTCTGGGTAGAATAACGGTTCGGGCCAGGGGAGAAAAGAGCCATCGCAAGAAAATAAAAGGGCAGAGAAAAAAGGATTTGGGATGGCTCAGCGGTGGCAGCTTTGCTGTATTTTTTGGAAACGAAATGACCAAAGAAAGGAAATGGTTTGGGAGGCCAAGAAAAAGCTTGGGAAGAACCTCCTACCCGTGTTTTTTATTTTGTGTGGGAAGGAGACCTGTTTTTCGAAAAGCCTATCGCACAACTAACATGTTTGTTTTTTTCCTGCTTTCTAAAAGCTCAAACAAAGAGACCCTAAGTCTCCGTGTGTGGGCTTCCATCCTGACCTGCCTTGGGCATGGCCTAGCCGAGTGGGCCTCCCTCTTGGTTCTTGTCTAAGCGGACATCATGATGGGCCTTTTTCGTAGATCACTAGTCTCCGCTCATAGTTGGCCTTCTCGTATGTACTTCCATAAAATACACCCATGCCACAACTAATCTACCATGACCGCGAAGACTTGAAACTGGGTGACTAAGTTTTACATCAAATTACCTAGCCAAGAAGGCTCATTTCTTTAAGTATTTTACTTATTCATTGACACAAATCTTCCAGATATTGAGCTAGAAACCATGGAAAACATAACCGTCAATGACAAATACTAGGCAAATACTAGTTCTCTTCATTTTTATGACTTGAATTTATTATTTGTTCACTATATGTCAACTATGGGTGAGAAACAAAGGGTATCGAATAATCATAAAGTTCCAAAGTACAAAAATTATGAAATTATGGCTATAAAATTAGCACTTGGTGGAGGTCATTATTTGGGAGTCTCTCCACGCGACCAGTGGAGCGTTGAGGATTACTTTTCGCATGGGTAGCTTCCCTCTGGGGTGTCACTGATACGTCTCAAACATATCTATATTTTTTATGATTCATGCTTGTTTTACACCAATTCATATATGTTTTGCTCATGTTTCGTTGCACTTTTATACATTTTATGGCACTAACATATTAACAAGATGCCATAGTGTCAATTTCCTGTTTTATGCTCTTTTGTATTTAACAAAAGTTGTACACAAAATATTCTCGGAATTGGACGAAAAAAAGCCGAAGTTGTTGCTTTACCGAATCGAAGACGGAGTCCAGAGGAGAGACGGAGGGGGGCCATGAGCTGGCTAGACCAACCCTAGGCGCGGCTTGGCCTTGGCCCACGCCTAGGGGTGGTGTGGGCCCACCTGGCACCCACCGACCTCGCCCTTCCGCCTATAAATTTCCTCGGACGCGAAAACCCTGAATCATCCAGCCTCCGTCCACGAAAAACTCCGTCGCCGCCATCATCGTCCAGACGAGTTTCGTTGGTCAGAAGTTCCTATTCCAGCACCCTGCTGGGACGGGGGTTGGCCCCCGGAGCCATCTCCATCGACTCCTCCACCTCCACTTCGACTCCATGATGGTTCGTGAGTAGCTCCCCCTGGACTACGGGTTCTCGGTTGTAGCTAGTTGGTACTCTCTCTCCCATGTACTTCAATACAATGATCTCATGAGATGTCTTACATGATTGAGATCCATATGATGTAATTGGTGTTGTGTTTGTTGGGGTCCGATAAATTGTGGAATTGTGATCAGATTATTCATCATATTATCATACTACTGTTATTTAAGATGTTGCATGCTCTCCGGTACTTGTAGTTACCTTGATCAAGTAGTTGCATGTATCTCCAAGAGGGAATATTTATACTCGATAGTGGGTTCATGCCTCTAGTTTTTTGGAAGAGTGACAATAACTTCTAAGATTGTAGATGTGTTGTTGCTATTAGGGAGAAAACAACAATGTTTTGTCTAAGGATGATTCTATTGTTTACTTTACACACATTGCTTAATGCGATAGTCTGTTGCTTGCAACTTAATACTGGAAGGGGTTCAGGTGATAACCTAAAGGTGGATTATTAGTCATAGACGTGGTTGGATTACGTTCTATGTATTATGTCTATGTATTATGTTGTAATGCCCAATTAAATACTACAGTAACTTTTATCTTATCATAGCATGCATTGTCATGCCCTCACAATTATCAGTTACCCAACTGTAATTTGTTCATCCAACACATGTTATTTGGAGAGTTACCACTAGTGTAGATAGCTGGGAACCCCGGTCCTTCTGTCATCATCATTCCTCTACAGTCAACTCCGCACTGGAATACTTTCCGGTGCCATCTCCTTTGTGCTATTGCTGCTGTGTTACTATTGCCATTGCTCTCATATTATTGTCACCTTCACATCACCCCTGTTACTAGTGATTTTCCAGCTGTAGCTGAATTGACAACTCCATTGTTAAGGCTTATAAGTATTCTTCGTCTCCCTTGTGTCGAATCAATAAATTTGGATTTTACTTCCCTCGAAGACTATTGCGATCCCCTATACTTGTGGGTCATCAAGACTATTTTCTGGCGTCATTGTCGGAGAGGCACAACTCTACTCATAAGTTCATGTGGGGAGTACACTTTACTTGTATCTCTGTTTTTTTTTATTTTGTCTTTTCTAGTTTATTTTTGATTAGTTTATTTTTGTTTAGTTGTGTTTTGTTTAGTTTATTTTTTCTAGTTTATTTCTGTTTTGTTTTATTTTTCTTATATACCCAAAAATCTATACAAATTTGAAAAACCGAAAATTTAAATTTTTTTGTTATGGAAGAACATGCTAGATCCTCTATGGAACATTTTATAAAGTATATAGAATCATATAAGGATAAGTCATGAGAGGTGCGTTAAAAAGGTTGGGTCAAATTGCTAAAATTTTGCTTAAACGCCATGATATAAATTGTTGCTCTGAATAGGATACTAAACATCTTAAATTCCAATGTGGCTTTAGTAAAGAAGTTTTAATTATGAACTATCATTGGAATAACTATATTCATCTTGGGTTTGAAGAAGTATAACAATTTGTCTTATTTATGGGAGCTCGTGAAATACAATCTTTCATGTCTAAAATTATGAAACATGTGTTGCTTGTAAAGACCTTAAAGATAAGGTCTCTTCTATCCTTGATTATTGCATAGAAAATTTCAGCAATAATTGTTATATCATTGATTATAAAGAGAGACTCGGTCATGCACAAGAATGTATCCACAATTTGCAGGAACCTATGGAAGAAAAATGGCTGAACCTAAAAGCTCATTAGATGAAAAAGAGGAGGAGAGTGATCAACAAAAGTAGGAAGAATAGATTAGCTGCCCATGCCTACCTTCTAATGAGAGTAACCCTTTATCCCTTACATTATTTGATTGTCCCCCACCGCACACTCACTCTCACGGACGTGATACTGGTGCAATGTTTTGCAACGCTCGGAAAGCCATTATCAATGAGATAGATACACAAAGGAAGTAATGAGGTTACAAGTATGAGGAGGCAAGTTATATCTCTTGACGTTAGGCAGTGTGAAGCACACAAACTTGCGATGTCAATGATCGGCTCGGAAATCCGGAGTGCCGACCCCGTCATCGCGACGTTGATGTCGGCGCGGAGGCGTTTGTCACGAACAAAGGCACTCGGGACCGGAAACCGAACACAAGAAGTAAAATTACCCTTGTCAGAGTTAGGCGGCGATGAACTAAAAAAATTCAAAAATCAGAATCTCGAAAGATAATGTCGATCAAGGTGTGGTGTTGTAGATCTTGAAGTTCTCTTCGGTTTGAGCTAAAGAACACCAAAAACCGAGTCCATATGTGGAAGATATGCTCAAAACAGTATGGAATGTCAAAACTGTGTTACAAACTTGCGATGTCGTTGGTGGTACCTGAAATGGTAGTGGTACCTGTGTATTTTGCGATCTATACTGGAGCAAAAGTGATAACAGCAGTAGTGGTGCCGATGGTACCGCTATGGCTTTACCTGTGTTACCTGGGCAGGCAGCAACTTGCACGGCCGAGCGCACTACTGTACGGTCTAGTTTTAGGGGCATTTCAAAGTGCCCCAATAGGTAGCCAAAGTGCCCCTAATTACTTTTAGGGGCACTATGAAAAGTGCCCTAGATGCTTGTGTCCCTAAATGTATTTGGGGCACTTTGAATGAAATGCCCCAAATACATTTAGGGGCAGTTTGAATTTTGCCTCTAAAGGTTTTTAGGGGTACTTTGAATTTTGCCTCTAAAGTTTTTTAGGGGCAGTTTGAATTTTGCCTCTAAAGGTTTTTAGGGACAGTTTGAATTTTGCCTCTAAAGGTTTTTAGGGGCACTTTGAGATTTTCCTCTAAAGGTTTTAGGGGCGGTTTGAATTTTGCCTCTAAAGGTTTTTAGGGGCAGTTTGAATTTTGCCTCTAAAAGTTTTTAGGGGCAGTTTGAATTTTGCCTCTAAAGGGGCACTTTGAGATTTGCCTCTAAAGGTTTTTAGGGGCAGTTTGAATTTTGCCTCTAAAGGGGGGTATTTAGGGGCAGTTTGAATTTTGCCTCTAAAGGGGGGTATTTAGGGGCAGTTTGAATTTTGCCTCTAAAGGTTTTTAGGGGCAGTTTGAATTTTGCCTCTAAAGGTCTTTAGGGGCAGTTTCAGATGTGCCTCTAAATGTCTTTACAAGCTAGTAAACAAAATGCCTCTAAACTACAAGCATTACAGTAGTCATATTACAATATTAATAACATTACAGTACTAGTTACAGCAGTATCCTTCATCATATAGGATTTGGTCAAAGTCAGGGTATAAGACAATCACAGTGGTCACATTACAGTACTAACATGCATAAGACAATTACATTACACTACAGATGCATAACTTTGCAGTTTTGGAGGCATTGTTTTGCACAGATGCATAAGAGACAATGACAGTAATTTCATGACAGTATCTAAGCAGTAACTTTCTGACTTCCACCTTTCCTCTTCTTAGTAGTAGATGCAACTGCTTTCAACTTCTTCTCAAGTGTACACGCAATCTCAGCTGATGTTCTATCTATTGCCGGATCAGTTACCTACAAGGAATTAATTTTGAATGTGTCTTACAACAGATGTTGGAATAAAAAATATTGAGCAATTAAGATGTACTCCCTCCGTTCTTTTTAATTGACTCGAATTTAGTACAAGTTTGTACTAAATCCGAGTCAATTAAAAAGGAACGGAGGGAGTAACAACTAATCACAGTAACACAAATAATTTCAGTAACGGAGGAATAAATGATTAAGTACTGGCGAAATGAGATCTCCGCCAGGTTGACCGGCAAACTAAAGCAACTAGGTGATACAACATCTGTTCTGCTTGGTAGAAAACTAGAAATCTAGCTGAATGTAGTTTCAGGTGATGATTTAGTTGGCAAGATAACAGATAATTACACTACCATATACAAATAATTGTATTAAATCAAGTTGAACAAGAAAGAATCAAGAAACAAATATAAGTCTCATAAGTTTGCCGCGGGTGGCAGTTGACAGAAGCTGCGGTGGAAAAGGGTAAGTGGCATCTTATAACAATCTGTCATGTCATGCATATTTGTTTATCTGGGGAGTCTGTTTGATTAATGTATGCTCTACCATATATGTTCTGAACATGTCATACGTGTAAAATTCACTGTCAAATGTAAAATTCAAGTATCATTTGTTCATCAACTAAACTTCCAATTAATATTACAGTGGAGTAACTACTCCCATGTTTCAATGAATAAGTCTCATATTTTCTTTAAAAGTCAAGCCATGTAAAGTCTGATAATTATTTTAGAAAAAATATATCAACAAGTTGTATGTATGTATATTTTAACCAAGCACATCCTGTAAAATGTGAAATAGTTGTATGTATATTTTAACCAAGCACATCTCTGTGGTGCAGCACATGCTTTGACACTCCATCTTAACATGTCTACAGAGGCTCACTAATAATAATGATATTATATAGTTGCTACATTTCTACAAATAAAAGCATTAAAACAAGGTGAACAAGTAAGATTCAAAGGTGACCTACATTTCTTCTTGGCCAGGTGATGCAATGTACCTCAGTGTCTCCCATTTGAACCATTCTGCCTTTTGGTATTGGCAGGGCAGTTGTTTTCTTGAAGACCACATTCACCAAAACTTTGACAAACTCCTCATTTTCAATTTCCTGAACTGTTTCCAAGGCCACCATCTGTAAGCTGTTTGGCGAAGTGATTTCTCCCACCGTGTTCTCTCTAGACGGAAGAAACCGAAGAGCAGTTCTAGGTCTTCACGCTTCATCTTCCCTCCATCCTTGTACTACTGATTCAACTTGTTCTTCTTGTGGTGATTCTGGTAATGTTTCTTCTTCTTCTGGTTCGTCCTTTACACTTTCGATTCAACCTAGATTTCCTCCTAGGTTGCTTATTCTTATTTCACTTCATATGTTGCTTCTTCTTGTACTTTTCCTGAATCATCTTGATCTAATTCTTCTTCTTCTCCGAGTCAAGTTAGATCTGTTTGATTATTCTTATTTGAATTGCCTTTGTTTTCATGTTGTTCTTGTATCTTGTGTTTTGTAGCGTCTTATTCTTCCAGATATTTGCGGATTTGCTTCAGCAAAGTCAAGGTATTTGTAACCCACCAGGGTTACTAAGTAAACAACTGCAACATGCTTTCATGTGGAGTTCAGTTGGATTCAGTTTTCATTGCATGCAGTTGTTTACTTATTAGGGTTCAGTTGCATGCAATTGTTTACTTATTAGGGTTCAGTTGGATTCAGTTTTCATTGCATGCAGTTGTTTACTTATTAGGGTTCAGTTGGATGCAGTTGTTTACTTATTAGGGTTCAATTGGATTCGGTTTTCATTGCATGTTTCAATTGCAAGCAAGTTTCCTACTAATGAAGTTTATATTGCAAGCAAGTTTCCTACTAATGAAGTTTATAAAGCTATACTATGTTGTTCACTTATTTTACAATGCCATGTAAAATAATGAAGTTTATATTGCAAGCAAGTTTCCTACTAATGAAGTTTATAAAGCTATACTATGTTGTTCACTTATTTTAGAATGCCATGTAAAATAATGAAGTTTATATTGCAAGCAAGTTTCCTACTAATGAAGTTTATAAAGCTATACTATGGTGTTCACTTATTTTACAATGCCATGTATGTTGAAAACTGAATATGACGTTGATTCAGTTTGGAATTCCATCTTAGCCGAACTGTAAACCACCAGGGTTATAGCATGGTAATATATGAGTTAGTGTTACTTAGTTAGGGTATATTCGTATTAACAAATTGAAATGCTTTGTAGGGAAATATGGAAGGAGAAGCGTGTCGTGTCTGCAAGCAGCCGATCATCAACCGTCGACGTTCTGACAGGCGTGCCTCAATCTTCAAGATCATCATGCCAAGTACCTACGAAGAATATGTGGTGAGTAATCACACCAATTGTTCATGGTCATGATGCCATGTACTAGCCTAACTGTTTCTTCATTTTTGGCAGCAATTGTTTGAACTAAATTATTCTGCTTTCACATTTTTGTTAGACTATACCTTGTTATTTCAAGGAACAACTGAACAAGTACGCAGACAAGTGGTTGCATGGTCTGGTTGGAGGCCAGAGTTATGAATTTTACCAGGAGAAAAGGAAACCTGCAATACTCCGTATGGACCATTTTGGTACTACTTTGAGAGGGCACACCATCTCGAGGTCGACGATGTTGTGACCTTTAAATTACCATCTCAGGATGACAAAGCTGATGATACTGATGAAGAAGATTCAGAAGAAGATTATGAAGAAGAGATTACTGCAGATGTGTTTGAAGTAACTGTAACCAACCCTGATGGAAGAATTAAACCATATGACATGAGGGATGGTATGTTCATGCTTTCAATTTTCTACTCCTTGTATTACAACAATTGGTTCTTTTATTCTTGTATATAATTAGATCTTATACTATTTTTGCAGCCGCCCACATGTCCCTGAGTCCGTTAGAGTCCCATTTTACAAGACTATTTACACAGACATGCTCTCTGTTGGTGAGGCAGACCTGGCAGCAATAACATTTCAAATGTTAAAGGATGTGAACAACCTTGGACATGATGAGGAAGCAATTGCTGACCTGCAGTACTTTGTGCACAGAGTTGGTCAATCTGACCTCTTTTTTAACCGCTTCGTAAGTTCTTTCGGCACAAAGCTCATCTTCTGAAATGTACTTTAGCATGACCTAATAAATGTGGTTTACTTTCGCAGATGATGCCATCTCACATCCTAAGTGGGTACCAGTACAAACCTAGGGGCATAGCTGTATACTCAAGCAGGGTTATGGATGGATGATGAAATATCTGGATAGTATATTCTGCACCGTGGCAACCAGAATAAGGTGGAATTTCGGATGAACCAAGAACAAATGAACCATATCTGCAGAGAAAACTACATTCATCATGGTTCACTGATTCTTATGAGGGTTGATAAGTGGGAGGACAGCATTGATACGTCTCAAACGTACCTATAATTTCTTATGTTCCATGCTAGTTTTATGACAATACTCACATGTTTTATATACACTTTATATCATTTTTATGCATTTTCCGGCACTAACCTATTAACAAGATGCCGAAGCGCCAGTTCCTGTTTTCTACTGTTTTTGGTTTCAGAAATCCTACACAGGAAATATTCTCGGAATTGGACGAAACAAAAGCCCACGGTCTTATTTTCCACGAAGTCTTCCAGAACACCGAAGAGGAGACGAAGATGGGCCACGAGGCGGCCACACCATAGGGGGGCGCGGCCCCACCCCTGGCCGCGCCGCCATATGGGGTGGGCCCCTCGGGCGTCCCCTGACTCTGCACCTTCGCCTATATAATCCTTCCATTGCGAAAACCCTAGTACCGAGAGCCACGATACGAGAAAAGTTACTGAGACGCCGCCGCCGTCAACCCCATCTCAGGGGGGTTCTGAAGATCGCCTCCGGCACCCTGCCGGAGAGGGGAATCATCACCGGAGGGCTCTACATCACCATGCCCGCCTCCGGACTGATGCGTGAGTAGTTCATCCTTGGACTATGGGTCCATAGCAGTAGCTAGATGGTTGTTGATGTCTACGCACGCTTCTATTCCTGTAGACAGTGTTGGGCCTCCAAGAGCAGAGGTTTGTAGAACAGCAGCAAGTTTCCCTTAAGTGAATCACCCAAGGTTTATCGAACTCAGGGAGGTAGAGGTCAAAGATATCCCTCTCAAGCAACCTTGTAATTACGATACAAGAAGTCTCTTGTGTCCCCAACACACCTAATACACTTGTCAGATGTATAGGTGCACTAGTTCGGCGAAGAGATAGTGAAATACAAGTAATATGGATGATTGTAAGTAGTAATTGCAATCTGAAATAAAGATGGCAGCAAGCGAACATGTAACAGAACTTGTTGGAAACGGTGTTTCAATGCTTAGAAACAAGGCCTAGGGATCATACTTTCACTAGTGGACACTCTCAACAATGTTATCATAAAGGAATATAAATATAAGCACTTCACTATGCTATTCCGAATTACTCTCTGGCAGGATAACGAACACTAATTCACCGTGTAGGGCTGCAAAAGCAAACCTTAAAGATGTATTCCCAAGTACTAATAAACACCCCACGATGTCACTGTGAGCATTCATAGGAGGTACTAACACACCACAATTTCATAGAGACATCCAACTCAAATCATAACCCAGTGAACAAGTATTCTGTGAAATATAGCCTAAGAGACCCACACGGTGCACACACTGTCACCTTTACACACGTGGGACAAGGAGTCTCCGGAGATCACATAAGTAAAATCCATTTGAATAGCATAACAACATCTAGATTACAAAGCTCATCATATGGATCTCAATCATGTAAGGCAGCTCATGAGATCATTGTATTGAAGTACATGGGAGAGAGAGAGATGAACCACATAGCTACCGGTAGAGCCCTCAGCCTCGGGGGAGAACTACTCCCTCCTCATCATGGGAGATAGCAACGGCGATGAAGATGGCGGTGGTGTCGATGGAGATGACTCCGGGGGCAATTCCCCGTCCCGGCGGCGTGCCGAAACAGAGACTTCTGTCCCCCGAAACTAGGTTTCGCGATGGCGGCGGCGCCCCTGGAGTCTTTCTGGAGTTTCGTCAATTGGTATCGGGTTTTTAGGTCGCGAGGGATTATATAGGCGAAGAGGCGGCGCGAGGAGAGGCACGAGGGCCCCACCCCATAGGCCGGCGCGGGCCCCTCCTTGGCCGCGCCGCCCTATGGTGTGGGCGCCTCGTGGCCCCACTTCGTATCTCCTTCGGTGTTCCGGGTCCGTCTCGGTAAAATAAGATGTTTGGCTTTTGTTTCGTCGAATTCCGAGAATATTGCCCGAACAGCCTTTCTGGGACCAAAAACAACAGAAAACAGGAACTGGCACCTCGGCATCTTGTTAATAGGTTAGTCCCGGAAAATGCATGAAATCATTATAAAGTGTGAGCAAAACATGTAGGTATTGTCATAAAACTAGCATGGAACATCAGAAATTATAGATACGTTGGAGACGTATCAAGCATCCTCAGGCTTAGTTCCTACTCGCCCTCGAGTAGGTAAACGATAACAAGGATAATTTCTGAAGTGACATGTTGATATCATAATCTTGATCAATACTATTGTAAATCATATGAGATGAATGAAGTGATTCAAAGCAATGGTAAAGATAATGACTAAACAATTGAATCATATAGCAAAGACTTTTCATGAATAGTAGTTTAAAGACAAGCATCAATAAGACTTGCATAGGAGTTAACTCATAAAGCAATAGATTCTTAGTAGAAAATTTTGAAGCAACACAAAGGAAGATATAAGTTTCAGCAGTTGCTTTCAACTTCAACATGTATATCTCATGGATGATTGTCAACACAAAGTAATATGATGAATGCAAATAAGCAAGTATGTAGGAATCAATGCACACAGTTGACACAAGTGTTTGCTTCTAAGATAGAAAGAAGTAGGTAAACTGACTCAACATAAAGTAAAAGAAGGCCCTTCGCAGAGGAAGCATGGATTACTATTTTTGTGCTAGAGCTTTTCATTTTGAAAACATAGAAACAATTTTGTCAACGGTAGTAATAATTCATATGTGTTATGCATAAGACATCCTATAAGTTGCAAGCCTCATGCATAGAATACCAATAGTGCTCGCACCTTGTCCTAATTAGCTTGGATTTACATGGATTATCATTGCATAACATATGTTTCAACCAAGTGTCACAAAGGGGTACCTCTATGCCGCCTGTACAAAGGTCCAAGGAGATAGATCGCATTTGATTTCTCGTTTTTGATAGATCTCAACTAAGGACATCCATACCAGGACAACATAGAAAACAGATAATGGATTCCTCTTTAATGCATAAGAATTCAACAACAGATAATATTCTCATAAGAGATTGAGGATTAATGTCCAAACTGAAACTTCCACCATGATTCATGGCTTTACTTAGCGGCCCAATGTTCTTCTCTAACAATATGCATACTCAAACCATTTGATCATGATAAATCACCCTTACTTCGGACAAGACAAACATTCATAGCAACTCACATGATATTCAATAAAGGTGTAATAGTTGATGGCGTCCCCAGAAACATGGTTACCGCTCAACAAGAAACTTATAAAAAATAAGATACATAAGCTACATATTCTTTACCACAATAGTTTTTAAGGCTATTTTCCCATGAGCTATATATTGAAAAGACAAGGAATGAAATTTTAAAGGTAGCACTCAAGCAATTTACTCTGGAATGGCAGAGAAATACCACATAGTAGGTAGGTATGGTGGACACAAATGGCATAGGTTTTGGCTCAAGGATTTGGATGCACGAGAAGTATTCCCTCTCAATACAAGGCTTGGCTAGCAAGGTTGTTTGAAGCAAACACAAGTATGAACCGGTACAGGAAAACTTACATAAGAACATATTGCAAGCATTATAAGACTCTACACTATCTTCCTTGTTGTTCAAACACTTCACCAGAAAATATCTAGACTTTAGAGAGACCAATCATGCAAACCAAATTTTAACAAGCTCTATGGTAGTTCTTCACTAATAGGTGCAAAGTACATGATGCAAGAGCTTAAACATGATCTATTTGAGAAAAACAATTGCCAAGTATCAAATTATTCAAGACATTATACCAATTACCACATGAAGCATTTTCTGTTTTCAACCAAATAACAATGAACGAAGCAGTTTCAACCTTCGCCATGAACATTAAAAGTAAAGCTAAGAACACCAGTGTTCATATGAACAAGCGGAGCGTGTCTCTCTCCCACATAAGCATGAATTTATTTAGAGAATGTAAATAACAAAACGAAAATAAAAGCACACAGACGCTCCAAGTAAAGTACATAAGATGTGACGGAATAAAAATATAGTTTCATTAGAGGTGACCTGGTAAGTTGTCGATGAAGAAGGGGATGCCTTGGGCATCCCCAAGGTTATATGCTTGAGTCTTCTTGAAATATGCAGGGATGAACCACGGGGGCATCCCCAAGCTTAGACTTTTCACTCTTCTTGATCATATTGTATCATCCTCCTCTCTTGACCCTTGAAAACTTCCTCCACACCAAACTCAAAATAAACTCATTAGAGGGTTAGTGCATAATCAAAAATTCACATATTCAGAGGTGACATAATCATTCTTAACACTTCTGGACATTGCTCAAAGCTTCTGAAAGTTAATGGAACAAAGAAATACATTTAACATAGCAAAACAGGCAATGTGAAATAAAAGGCAGAATCTATCAAAACAGAACAGTCCGTAAAGACGAATTTTTTGGAGGCACTTACCTTGCTCAGATGAAAAAGCTAAAATTGAATGAAAGTTGCGTACGTATCTGAGGATCACTCACGTAAATTGGCAGATTTTTCTGAGTTACCTACAGAGGGGGCTACTCAAATTTGTGACAGCAAGAAATCTGTTTCTGCGCAGTAATCCAATTCTAGTATCAACCTTACTATCAAAGACTTTACTTGGCACAATAATGCAATAAAATAAAGATAAGGAGAGGTTGCTACAGTAGTAACAACTTCCAAGACACAACAAAACAGTAGCAGAAATAAAAACATGGGTTATCTCCCAAGAAGTGCTTTCTTTATAGCCATTAAGTGTAGGGATTCGTTGCATAGAAAACAAAAATTTTCCTACCGCGAGAACGCAATCCAAGCCAAGATGCAATCTAGAAGACGGGAGCAACGAGGGGATGATCAAGACTAACCCTTGAAGATTTCCAAAGCCTATAAGAGTAGGCTCTTATTGCTGCGGTAGACGATCACTTGCCGCTTGCAAAAGCGCGTAGAAGATCTTGATCACGGTGCAACGATCGGGCAGCACCTCCGTACTCGGTCACACGTTCGGTGTTGATGACGACGTCCTTCTCCCCGTTCCAGCGGGCATCGGAAGTAGTAGATCCTCCTCGGAATCCCGGCAGCACGACGGCGTGGTGGCGGTGTTGATGGAGATCTCCGGCGGAGCTTCGCTAAGCATATGCGGGAGAGGTGGTGGAGGAGGGGTGCTAGGGTTTGGGAAGAGGGGCGCCGGCTAGGGCACCCTTGAGGGGTGCGGCCATGGTGGTGGCTTGAGTGGCCGGCCAGCCCCTCTCTCCCCCTCTTTATATAGGTGGAAGCCCCAAGGTTTAGGTCAAAGTGTCCGAATAAGACCCCAACAAAAAACCTTCCAAGTGTCCAAACCTAGGGGGAGTGGGACTCCCCCGCTTTCCTTGGTGGGGTGGCCGGCCACCATGGTGGGGAGTCCACTTGGGACTCCTCCTCCCTTAGGCTGGCTGGCCAAGGTGGGTGGAGTCCCTCTGGGACTCCACCTTCCATCCTTATTTCTTCCGGAGGATGTGAATACCTTTTACCTTACCTCCCCGGCAACGGCGCCAGAAAATAGCTTGATGTCTACGCACGCTTATATTCCTGTAGACAGTGTTGGGCCTCCAAGAGCAGAGGTTTGTAGAACAGCAGCAAGTTTCCCTTAAGTGAATCACCCAAGGTTTATCAAACTCATGGAGGTAGAGGTCAAAGATATCCCTCTCAAGCAACCCTGCAATTACGATACAAGAAGTCTCTTGTGTCCCCAACACACCTAATACACTTGTCAGATGTATAGGTGCACTAGTTCGGCGAAGAGATAGTGAAATACAAGTAATATGGATGATTGTAAGTAGTAATTGCAATCTGAAATAAAGATGGCAGCAAGCGAACATGTAACAGAACTTGTTGGAAACGGTGTTTCGATGCTTAGAAACAAGGCCTAGGGATCATAATTTCACTAGTGGACACTCTCAACAATGTTATCATAAAGGAATATAAATATAAGCACTTCACTATGCTATTCCGAATTACTCTCTGGCAGGATAACGAACACTAATTCACCGTGTAGGGATGCAAAAGCAAACCTTAAAGATGTATTCCCAAGTACTAATAAACACCCCACGCTGTCACTGTGAGCATTCATAGGAGGTACTAACACACCACAATTTCATAGAGACATCCAACTCAAATCATAACCCAGTGAACAAGTATTCTGTGAAATATAGCCTAAGAGACCCACACGGTGCATGATACGTCTCCGACGTATCGATAATTTCTTATGTTCCATGCCACATTATTGATGATATCTACATGTTTTATGCATACTTTATATCGTTTTTATGCGTTTTCCGGAACTAACCTATTGACGAGATGCCGAAGGGCCAGTTGCTGTTTTCTGCTGTTTTTGGTTTCAGAAATCCTAGTAAGGAAATATTCTCGGAATCGGACGAAATCAACGCCCAGCATCTTAGAATCACCGGAAGCATCCAGAACACCCGAGAGAGGCCAGAGGGGGGCCACAGGCCCACCAGATGGTAGGCCGGCGCGGCCTGGGGGTGGCCCGCGCCCCCCTAGCGTGTCGTCGCCTCGTTGACCTTCTGACGCCGCCTCTTCGCCTATAAGAAGCCCCTCGACCTAAAACCTCGAGGCGAAAAAAGCCACGGTACGAGAAACCTTCCAGAGCCGCCGCCATCGCGAAGCCAAGATCTGGGGGACAGGAGTCTCTGTTCCGGCACGCCGCCGGGACGGGGAAGTGCCCCCGGAAGGCTTCTCCATCGACACCACCGCCATCTTCATCACCGCTGCTGTCTCCCATGAGGAGGGATTAGTTCTCCATCGAGGCTCGGGGCTGTACCGGTAGCTATGTGGTTAATCTCTCTCCCTATGTACTTCAATACAATAATCTCATGAGCTGCCTTACATGATTGAGATTCATATGATGATGCTTGTAATCTAGATGTCATTATGCTAGTCAAGTGGATTTTACTTATGTGATCTCCGGAGACTCCTTGTCCCACGTGTGCAAAGGTGACAGTGTGTGCACCGTGTGGGTCTCTTAGGCTATATTTCACAGAATACTTATTCACTGTTATGAATGGCATAGTGAAGTGCTTATTTATATATCTTTATGATTGCAATGTGTTTTGTATCACAATTTATCTATGTGCTACTCTAGTGATGTTATTAAAGTAGTCTATTCCTCCTGCACGGTGTAATGGTGACAGTGTGTGCATCGTGTAGTACTTGGCGTAGGTTATGATTGTGATCTCTTGTAGATTATGAAGTTAACTATTGCTATGATGGTATTGATGTGATCTATGCCTCCTTTCGTAGCGTGAAGGTGACAGTGTGCATGCTATGTTAGTACTTGGTTTGGTTATGTTGATCTGTCATGCACTCTAAGGTTATTTAAATATGAACATCGAATATTGTGGAGCTTGTTAACTCCGGCATTGAGGGTTCGTGTAATCCTACACAGTTAGTGGTGTTCACCATCCAACAAGAGGGTGTAGAGTCTAGCATCTATCTATTTATTCTGTTATGTGATCAATGTTGAGAGTGTCCACTAGTGAAAGTATAATCCCTAGGCCTTGTTTCCAATACTGCTATCGCTGCTTGTTTACTATTCTACTGCATCTGTACTGTCCGCAATATTACCACCATCAACCACACGCCAGTCCTGGACAGCAAAGCACTTTTCTTGTGCCGTTACTACTGCTCATACTTATTCATACCACCTGTATTTCACTATCTCTTCGCCGAACTAGTGCACCTATTAGGTGTGTTGGGGACACAAGAGACTTCTTGCTTTGTGGTTGCAGGGTTGCATGAGAGGGATATCTTTGACCTCTTCCTCCCTGAGTTCGATAAACCTTGGGTGATCCACTTAAGGGAAACTTGCTGCTGTTCTACAAACCTCTGCTCTTGGAGGCCCAACACTGTATACAAGAATAGAAGCTCCCGTAGACATCAAGCACTTTTCTGGCGCCGTTGCCGGGGAGGAAAGGTAAAGGGCACTCATACTCTGGTTCCAGGTAACAGTACTTTTCTAGCGCCATTGTGTTTGTGCTTGAAGCTATTTCCTTTAGATCCTGCAATTGCATCTTTTTGTTTCTTGTTTACACTAGTAAGGCATAATGGACAACAATGAACTTCTTATTCTATTTCCTAATTTAAGACATGGATGGTTAGATCCGAAAATTAAAAAACCCATGGAACATATTAGCATGAATACTTTGAACACCATTGTTGCTAATGATATGGAAAATTCTAAGCTTGGGGAAGCTGGCTTTGATGAGCATGATCTTTTTAGTCCCCCAAGCATTGAGGAGAAAATTTACTTTGATGATACTTTGCCTCCTATTTATGATGATTATAATGATATTGGTCTTTTGGTTCCACCTGTTATGGAGGATAAATTTGATTATGATTACAATATGCCTCCTATATTTGATGATGAGAATAATAATGATAGCTACTTTGTTGAATTTGCTCCCACTACAACTAATAAAATTGATTATGCCTATGTGGAGAGTAATAATTTTATGCATGAGACTCATGATAAGAATGCTTTATGTGATAGTTATATTGTTGAGTTTGCTCATGATGCTACTGAAAGTTATTATGAGAGAGGAAAATATGGTTGTAGAAATTTTCATGTTACTAAAATGCCTCTCTATGTGCTGAAATTTTTGAAGCTACACTTGTTCTATCTTCCTATGCTTGTTACTTTGCTCTTCATGAACTTGTTTATTTACAAGATTCCTATGCATAGGAAGCATGTTAGACTTAAATGTGTTTTGAATTTGCTTCTTGATGCTCTCTTTTGCTTCAAATACTATTTCTTGCGAGTGCATCATTAAAACTGTTGAGCCCATCTTAATGGCTATAAAGAAAGCACTTCTTGGGAGATAACCCATGTGTTTATTTTGCTACAGTAATTTTGTTTTATATTTGAGTCTTGGAAGTTGTTACTACTGTAGCAACCTCTCCTTATCTTAGTTTTGTTGCATTGTTGTGCCAAGTAAAGTCTTTGATAGTAAGGTTCATACTAGATTTGGATTACTGCGCAGAAACAGATTTCTTGCTGTCACGAATCTGGGCAAAATTCAATGTAGGTAACTCAGAAAATTATGCCAATTTACGTGAGTGATCCTCAGATATGTACGCAACTTTCATTCAATTTGATCATTTTCATTTGAGCAAGTCTGGTGCCTCAATAAAATTCGTCTTTACGGACTGTTCTGTTTTGACAGATTCTGCCTTTTATTTCGCATTGCCTCTTTTGCTATGTTGGATGGATTTCTTTGTTCCATTAACTTTCAGAAGCTTTGGGCAATGTCCAGAAGTGTTAAGAATGGTTGTGTCACCTCTGAACATGTGAATTTTGATTATGCACTAACCCTCTAATGAGTTGTTTCGAGTTTGGTGTGGAGGAAGTTTTCAAGGGTCAAGAGAGGAGGATGATACAATGTGATCAAGAAGAGTGAAAGCTCTAAGCTTGGGGATGCCCCGGTGGTTCATCCCTGCATATTTCAAGAAGACTCAAGCATCTAAGCTTGGGGATGCCCAAGGCATCCCCTTCTTCATCGACAAATTATCAGGTTCCTTCTCTTGAAACTATATTTTTATTCGGTCACATCTTATGTACTTTACTTGAAGCGTCTGTGTGTTTTTGTTTTTGCTTTTGTTTGAATAAATGCTTGTGTGGGAGAGAGACACGCTCCGCTGGTTCATATGAACACATGTGTTCTTAGCTCTTAATGTTCATGGCGAAGGTTGAAACTGCTTCGTTAATTGTTATATGGTTGGAAACGGGAAATGCTACATGTAGTAATTGGTAAAATGTCTTGAATAATTTGATACTTGGCAATTGTTGTGCTCATGTTTAAGCTCTTGTATCATATACTTTGCACCTATTAATGAAGAAATACATAGAGCTTGCTAAAATTTGGTTTGCATAATTGGTCTCTCTAAGGTCTAGATAATTTCTAGTAAGAGTTTGAACAACAAGGAAGACGGTGTAGAGTCTTATAATGTTTACAATATGTATTTTATGTAAGTTTTGCTGTACCGGTTTATCCTTGTGTTTGTTTCAAATAACCTTGCTAGCCTAAGCCTTGTATCGAGAGGGAATACTTCTCATGCATCCAAAATCCTTGAGCCAACCACTATGCCATTTGTGTCCACCATACCTACCTACTACATGGTATTTCTCCGCCATTCCAAAGTAAATTGCTTGAGTGCTACCTTTAAACAATTCAAAATTTATTACCTCTGATTTGTGTCAATGTTTTATAGCTCATGAGGAAGTATGTGGTGTTTATCTTTCAATCTTGTTGGGCAACTTTCACCAATGGACTAGTGGCTTCATCCGCTTATCCAATAATTTTGCAAAAAGAGCTGGCAATGGGATTCCCATTCCCAAATTAATTAACAAAAATAGACACTCCTCCATGGTATGTGATTGTTGGACGGCACCCGAAGGATTCGGTTAGCCATGGCTTGAGAAAGCAAAGGTGGGGAGGAGTGTCATCATAATAAAACTAAAATAAAAAGGCACTCCTTCATGGTATGAGATTGTTGGCAGGTGATACGTCTCTGACGTATCGATAATTTCTTATGTTCCATGCCACATTATTGATTATATCTACATGTTTTATGCATACTTTATGTCATATTTATGCGTTTTCTGGAACTAACCTATTGACGAGATGCCGAAGGGCCAGTTCCTGTTTTTTGCTGTTTTTTGGTTTCAGAAATCCTAGTAAGGAAATATTCTCGGAATTGGACGAAATCAATGCCCAGCATCTTAGAATCCCCGGAAGCATCCAGAACACCCAAGAGTCGCCAGAGGGGGGCCACAGGCCCACCAGACCATAGGCCGGCGCGGCCTGGGGATGGCCCGCGCCCCCCTGTGGTGTCGTCGCCTCGTTGACCTTCTGACGCCGCCTCTTCGCCTATAAGAAGCCCCTCGACCTAAAACCTCGATACGGAAAAAGCCACGGTACGAGAAACCATCCAGAGCCGCCATCATCGCGAAGCCAAGATCTGGGGGACAGGAGTCTCTGTTCCGGCACGCCGCTGGGACGAGGAAGTGCCCCCGGAAGGCTCCTCCATCGACACCACCGCCATCTTCATCAACGCTGTTGTCTCCCATGAGGAGGGAGTAGTTCTCCATCGAGGCTAAGGGTTGTACCGGCAGCTATGTGGTTAATCTCTCTCCCTATGTACTTCAATACAATAATCTCATGAGATGCCTTACATGATTGAGATTCATATGATGATGCTTGTAATCTAGATGTCATTATGCTAGTCAAGTGGATTTTACTTATGTGATCTCCGGAGACTCCTTGTCCCACGTGTGTAAAGGTGACAGTGTGTGCACCGTGTGGGTCTCTTAGGCTATATTTCACAGAATACTTATTCACTGTTATGAATGGCATAGTGAAGTGCTTATTTATATCTCTTTATGATTGCAATGTGTTTTGTATCACAATTCATCTATGTGCTACTCTAGTGATGTTATTAAAGTAGTTTATTCCTCCTGCACGGTGTAATGGTGACAGTGTGTGCATCGTGTAGTACTTGGCGTAGGCTATGATTGTGATCTCTCGTAGATTATGAAGTTAACTATTGCTATGATGGTATTGATGTGATCTATGCCTCCTTTCGTAGCGTGAAGGTGACAGTGTGCATGCTATGTTAGTACTTGGTTTGGTTATGTTGATCTGTCATGCACTCTAAGGTTATTTAAATATGAATATCGAATATTGTGGAGCTTGTTAACTCCGGCATTGAGGGTTCGTGTAATCCTACACAGTTAGTGGTGTTCATCATCCAACAAGAGAGTGTAGAGTCTAGCATTTATCTATTTATTCTGTTATGTGATCAAAGTTGAGAGTGTCCACTAGTGAAAGTATGATCCCTAGGCCTTGTTTCCAATACTGCTATCGCTGCTTGTTTACTGTTCTACTGCACTTGTACTGTCCGCAATATTACCACCATCAACCTTCAACGTGCCTCTTGACTCCTACTGGTTCGATAAACCTTGGTTTCTAACTGAGGGAAACTCACTGTTGTACGCATCACACCTTCCACTTGGGGTTCCCAACGGTCGCGTGCTGTACGCGTGTCAAGCTAAATTTCTGGCGCCGTTGCCGGGGAGATCAAGACACGCTGCAAGGGGAGTCTCCACTTCCAATCTCTTTACTTTGTTTTTGTCTTGCTTTATTTTATTTACTACTTTGTTTGCTGCATTATATCAAAATACAAAAAAAATAGTTGCTAGTTTTACTTTATTTGCTATTTTGTTTGCACTCTATATCAAAAACACAAAAAAAATAGTTACTTGCATTTACTTTACTTATTTCATCATGTTTCCTCCTAAGTTTGTTCTTAAAGATGTACCGGTAGGTCGGGGATCTATCCTTGGGAAAGATAATATAGAAGATTTTTTCACTCATATTAGTACGGTTGAAGATTTTGAAGATAGACACTTGGTAGAACTTGCTCCTACTTATGAAATTGATGTTGCTTCTTTAGTACATGCGTTAGAAGCTAGATTTGTTAATCTTAATCCTGTGATTCAACATATGTTTCTTACACTTAGTGATATGGAAGAAGGAGAAAAGAAAGATTTTGTATTAGAAACCCTTCTTAAAGAATTTGGGGGAATAGCAAGAGAAGCTAGAAAAGTCTTCACTAAATATAATATGCTAGGCTCTTATACCAACTTTGCCAGTACCCTTGAGAAGATGGAAAAAGATAGACAAAAGTACACTAATGAAGTTAATTATGAGGGGGATATTAAAACATCAATACCTTGCAAGCTCTTGGGAATGTGCGAGGCACTAGAAAAGAATTTTGATTGGATTGTTCCTGAAGATTTGTTTGATGAGAGTAGCAAACCTAAGACTAATGAAAAGGGAGCCTCTGAAACTCACATAGAAAAGATAAAATGCATAGTTGAGAAAACTCCACACCCCGCTGTAGATGCACCATCCTTCGATAATACTTGATACACACTTTCTGCGCCTAGCTGAAAGGCGTTAAAGAAAAGCGCTTATGGGAGACAACCCATGTTTTTACTACGGTACCTTTGTTTTTATTTTGAGTCTTGGAAGTTGTTTACTACTGTAGCAACCTCTCCTTATCTTAGTTTAGTGTTTTGTTGTGCCAAGTAAAGTCGTTGATAGTAAGGTTCATACTAGATTTGGATTACTGCGCAGAAACAGATTTCTTTGCTGTCACGAATCTGGCAAAATTCTCTGTAGGTAACTCAGAAAATTATGCCAATTTACGTAAGTGATCCTAAGATATGTACGCAACTTTAATTCAATTTGAGCATTTTCATTTGAGCAAGTCTGGTGCCTCAATAAAATTCGTCTTTATGAACTGTTCTGTTTTGACAGATTCTGCCTTTTATTTCGCATTGCTTGTTTTGATATGTTCGATGGATTTTTCGATTCCATTGACTTTCAGTAGCTTTGTGCAATGTCCAGAAGTGTTAAGAATGATTATGTCACCTCTGAACATGTATATTTTGATTGTGCACTAACCCTCTAATGAGTTGTTTTGAGTTTGGTGTGGAGGAAGTTTTCAAGGATCAAGAGAGGGAGATGATACAACATGATCAAGGAGAGTCTCTAAGCTTGGGGATGCCCCGGTGGTTCACCCCTGCATATATCAAGAAGACTCAAGCGTCTAAGCTTGGGGATGCCCAAGGCATCCCCTTCTTCATCGACAACATTATCAGGTTCCTCCCCTGAAACTATATTTTTATTCCGTCACATCTTATGTGCTTTGCTTGGAGCGTCGGTTTGTTTTTGTTTTTGTTTTGTTTGAATAAAATGGATCCTAGCATTCTTTGTGTGGGAGAGAGACACGCTCCGCTGATGCATATGGACAAATATGTCCTTAGGTTTTACTCATAATATTCATGGCGAAGTTTCTTCTTCGTTAAATTGTTATATGGTTGGAATTGGAAAATGATACATGTAGTAATTTGCTAAAATGTCTTGGATAATGTGATACTTGGCAATTGTTGTGCTCATGATTAAGCTCTTGCATCATATACTTTGCACCCATCAATGAAGAAATACATAGAGCATGCTAAAATTTGGTTTGCATATTTGGTCTCTCTAAAGTCTAGATAATTTCTAGTATTAAGTTTGAACAACAAGGAAGACGGTGTAGAGTCTTATAATGTTTACAATATGTCTTTTATGTGAGTTTTGCTGCACCGCTTCATCCTTGTGTTTGTTTCAAATAAACCTTGCTAGCCTAAACCTTGTATCGAGAGGGAATACTTCTCATGCATCCAAATACTTGAGCCAACCACTATGCCATTTGTGTCCACCATACCTACCTACTACATGGTATTTCTCCGCCATTCCAAAGTAAATTGCTTGAGTGCTACCTTCAAACAATTCAAAATTTATTACCTCTGATTTGTGTCAATGTTTTATAGCTCATGAGGAAGTATGTGGTGTTTATCTTTCAATTTTGTTGGGCAACTTTCACCAATGGACTAGTGGCTTCATCTGCTTATCCAATAATTTTGCAAAAAGAGCTGGCAATGGGATTCCCAGTCCCAAATTAATTAATAAAAATAGACACTCCTCCATGGTATGTGATTGTTGGACGGCACCCGAAGGATTCGGTTAGCCATGGCTTGAGAAAGCAAAGGTGGGGAGGAGTGTCATCATAATAAAACTAAAATAAAAAGGCACTCCTTCATGGTATGAGATTGTTGGCAGGCACCCGAAGGATTCGGTTAGCCATGGTTTGTGAAAGAAAGGTTGGAAGGAGTGCCACACAAAAATAAAAATAAAATGGGAGCCGCTCTTTGAAGGTTTGTCTGGCAAGGGGGTTAGAGTGCCCACTACCATTCGTTGACAACAACAAACACCTCTCAAAATTTTACTTTTATGCTCTCTTTATGTTTTCAAAATCAAAGCTCTAGCACAAATATAGCAATCGATGCTTTCCTCTTTGAAGGACTATTCTTTTACTTTTATGTTGAGTCAGTTCACCTATCTCTCTCCACCTCAAGAAGCAAACACTTGTGTGAATTGTGCATTGATTCCTACATACTTGCATATTGCACTTGTTATATTACTTTGCATCGACAATATCCATGAGATATACATGTTATAAGTTGAAAGCAACCGCTGAAACTTCATCTTCCTTTGTGTTGCTTCAATACCTCTACTTTGAATTATTGCTTTATGAGTTAACTCTTATGCAAGACTTATTGATGCTTGTCTTGAAGTACTATTCATGAAAAGTCTTTGCTATATGATTCAGTTGTTTACTCATGTCATTTACATTGTTTTGATCGCTGCATTCATTACATATGCTTACAATAGTATGATCAAGGTTATGATGGCATGTCACTCCAGAAATTATCTTTGTTATCGTTTACCTGCTCGGGACGAGCAGGAACTAAGCTTAGGGATGCTGATACGTCTCCGACGTATCGATAATTTCTTATGTTCCATGCCACATTATTGATGATATCTACATGTTTTATGCATACTTTATGTCATATTTATGCGTTTTCCGGAACTAACCTATTGACGAGATGCCGAAGGGCCAGTTCCTGTTTTCTGCTGTTTTTGGTTTCAGAAATCCTAGTAAGGAAATATTCTCGGAATTGGACGAAATCAACGCCCAGCATCTTAGAATCCCCGGAAGCATCCAGAACACCCGAGAGTCGCCAGAGGGGGGCCACAGGCCCACCAGACCATAGGCCGGCGCGGCCTGGGGGTGGCCCGCGCCCCCCTGTGGTGTCGTCGCCTCGTTGACCTTCTGACGCCGCCTCTTCGCCTATAAGAAGCCCCTCGACCTAAAACCTCGATACGGAAAAAGCCACGGTACGAGAAACCATCCAGAGCCACCGTCATCGCGAAGCCAAGATCTGGGGGACAGGAGTCTCTGTTCCGGCACGCCGCCGGGACGGGGAAGTGCCCCCGGAAGGCTCCTCCATCGACACCACCGCCATCTTCATCAACGCTGTTGTCTCCCATGAGGAGGGAGTAGTTCTCCATCGAGGCTAAGGGCTGTACCGGTAGCTATGTGGTTAATCTCTCTCCCTATGTACTTCAATACAATAATCTCATGAGCTGCCTTACATGATTGAGATTCATATGATGATGCTTGTAATCTAGATGTCATTATGCTAGTCAAGTGGATTTTACTTATGTGATCTCCGGAGACTCCTTGTCCCACGTGTGTAAGGGTGACAGTGTGTGCACCGTGTGGGTCTCTTAGGCTATATTTCACAGAATACTTATTCACTGTTATGAATGGCATAGTGAAGTGCTTATTTATATCTCTTTATGATTGCAATGTGTTTTGTATCACAATTCATCTATGTGCTACTCTAGTGATGTTATTAAAGTAGTTTATTCCTCCTGCACGGTGTAATGGTGACAGTGTGTGCATCGTGTAGTACTTGGCGTAGGCTATGATTGTGATCTCTCGTACATTATGAAGTTAACTATTGCTATGATGGTATTGATGTGATCTATGCCTCCTTTCGTAGCGTGAAGGTGACAGTGTGCATGCTATGTTAGTACTTGGTTTGGTTATGTTGATCTGTCATGCACTCTAAGGTTATTTAAATATGAATATCGAATATTGTGGAGCTTGTTAACTCCGGCATTGAGGGTTCGTGTAATCCTACACAGTTAGTGGTGTTCATCATCCAACAAGAGAGTGTAGAGTCTAGCATTTATCTATTTATTCTGTTATGTGATCAAAGTTGAGAGTGTCCACTAGTGAAAGTATGATCCCTAGGCCTTGTTTCCAATACTGCTATCGCTGCTTGTTTACTGTTCTACTGCACTTGTACTGTCCGCAATATTACCACCATCAACCTTCAACGTGCTTCTTGACTCCTACTGGTTCGATAAACCTTGGTTTCTAACTGAGGGAAACTTACTGCTGTACGCATCACACCTTCCACTTGGGGTTCCCAACGGTCGCGTGCTGTACGCGTGTCAGCAGGCACCCGAGGATTCGGTTAGCCATGGTTTGTGAAAGAAAGGTTGGAAGGAGTGCCACACAAAAATAAAATAAAATGGGAGCCGCTCTTTGAAGGTTTGTCTGGCAAGGGGGTTAGAGTGCCCACTACCATTCGTTGACAACAACAAACACCTCTCAAAATTTTACTTTTATGCTCTCTATATGTTTTCAAAACCAAAGCTCTAGCACAAATATAGCAATCAATGCTTCCCTCCGTGAAGGGCCTTTCTTTTACTTTTATGTCGAGTCAGTTCACCTATATCTCTCCACCTCAAGAAGCAAACACTTGTGTGAACTGTGCATTGATTCCTACATACTTGCATATTGCACTTGTTATATTACTTTACATTGACAAATATCCATGAGATACACATGTTATAAGTTGAAAGCAACCGCTGAAACTTAATCTTCCTTTGTGTTTCTTCAATACCTTTACTTTGAATTATTGCTTTATGAGTTAACTCTTATGCAAGACTTATTGATGCTTGTCTTGAAGTACTATTCATGAAAAGTCTTTGTTTTATGATTCATTTGTTTACTCATGTCATTTACATTGTTTTGATCGCTGCATTCATTACATATGCTTACAATAGTATGATCAAGGTTATGATGGCATGTCACTCCAGAAATTATCTTTGTTATCGTTTACCTGCTCGGGACGAGCAGAAACTAAGCTTGGGGATGCTGATACGTCTCCGACGTATCGATAATTTCTTATGTTCCATGCCACATTATTGATGATATCTACATGTTTTATGCATACTTTATATCGTTTTTATGCGTTTTCCAGAACTAACCTATTGACGAGATGCCGAAGGGCCAGTTGTTGTTTTCTGCTGTTTTTGGTTTCAGAAATCCTAGTAAGGAAATATTCTCGGAATCGGACGAAATCAACGCCCAGCATCTTAGAATCCCCGGAAGCATCCAGAACACCCGAGAGAGGCCAGAGGGGGGCCACAGGCCCACCAGATGGTAGGCCTGTGCGGCCTGGGGGTGGCCCGCGCCCCACTAGCGTGTCGTCGCCTCGTTGACCTTCTGACGCCGCCTCTTCGCCTATAAGAAGCCCCTCGACCTAAAACCTCGAGGCGAAAAAAGCCACGGTACGAGAAACCTTCCAGAGCCGCCGCCATCGCGAAGCCAAGATCTGGGGGACAGGAGTCTCTGTTCCGGCACGCCGCCGGGACGGGGAAGTGCCCCCGGAAGGCTTCTCCATCGACACCACCGCCATCTTCATCACCGCTGCTGTCTCCCATGAGGAGGGAGTAGTTCTCCATCGAGGCTCGGGGCTGTACCGGTAGCTATGTGGTTAATCTCTCTCCCTATGTACTTCAATACAATAATCTCATGAGCTGCCTTACATGATTGAGATTCATATGATGATGCTTTTAATCTAGATGTCATTATGCTAGTCAAGTGGATTTTACTTATGTGATCTCCGGAGACTCCTTGTCCCACGTGTGTAAAGGTGACAGTGTGTGCACCGTGTGGGTCTCTTAGGCTATATTTCACAGAATACTTATTCACTGTTATGAATGGCATAGTGAAGTGCTTATTTATATCTCTTTATGATTGCAATGTGTTTTGTATCACAATTTATCTATGTGCTACTCTAGTGATGTTATTAAAGTAGTCTATTCCTCCTGCACGGTGTAATGGTGACAGTGTGTGCATCGTGTAGTACTTGGCGTAGGTTATGATTGTGATCTCTTGTAGATTATGAAGTTAACTATTGCTATGATGGTATTGATGTGATCTATGCCTCCTTTCGTAGCGTGAAGGTGACAGTGTGCATGCTATGTTAGTACTTGGTTTGGTTTTGTTGATTTGTCATGCACTCTAAGGTTATTTAAATATGAACATCGAATATTGTGGAGCTTGTTAACTCCGGCATTGAGGGTTCGTGTAATCCTACACAGTTAGTGGTGTTCATCATCCAACAAGAGGGTGTAGAGTCTAGCATCTATCTATTTATTCTGTTATGTGATCAATGTTGAGAGTGTCCACTAGTGAAAGTATAATCCCTAGGCCTTGTTTCCAATACTGCTATTGCTGCTTGTTTACTATTCTACTGCATCTGTACTGTCCGCAATATTACCACCATCAACCACACGCCAGTCTTGGACAGCAAAGCACTTTTCTTGTGCCGTTACTACTGCTCATACTTATTCATACCACCTGTATTTCACTATCTCTTCGCCGAACTAGTGCACCTATTAGGTGTGTTGGGGACACAAGAGACTTCTTGCTTTGTGGTTGCAGGGTTGCATGAGAGGGATATCTTTGACCTCTTCCTCCCTGAGTTCGATAAACCTTGGGTGATCCACTTAAGGGAAACTTGCTGCTGTTCTACAAACCTCTGCTCTTGGAGGCCCAACACTGTCTACAAGAATAGAAGCTCCCGTAGACATCAGTGCACACACTGTCACCTTTACACACGTGGGACAAGGAGTCTCCGGAGATCACATAAGTAAAATCCACTTGAATAGCATAACGACATCTAGATTACAAAGCTCATCATATGGATCTCAATCATGTAAGGCAGCTCATGAGATCATTGTATTGAAGTACATGGGAGAGAGAGATGAACCACATAGCTACCTGTAGAGCCCTCAGCCTCGGGGGAGAACTACTCCCTCCTCATCATGGGAGACAGCAACGGCGATGAAGATGGCGGTGGTGTCGATGGAGATGACTCCAGGGGCAATTCCCCGTCCCGGCGGCGTGCCGGAACAGAGACATCTGTCCCCTGAAACTAGGTTTCGCGATGGCGGCGGTGCCCCTGGAGTCTTTCTGGAGTTTCGTCAATTGGTATCGGGTTTTTAGGTCGCGAGGGATTATATAGGCGAAGAGGCGGCGCGAGGAGAGGCACGAGGGCCCCACCCCATAGGCCGTCGCGGGCCCCTCCTTGGCCGTGCCGCCCTATGGTGTGGGCGCCTCGTGGCCCCACTTCGTATCTCCTTCGGTGTTCCGGGTCCGTCTCGGTAAAATAAGATGTTTGGCTTTTGTTTCGTCGAATTCCGAGAATATTTCCCGAACAGCCTTTCTGGAACCAAAAACAGCAGAAAACAGGAACTGGCACCTCGGCATCTTGTTAATAGGTTAGTCCCGGAAAATGCATGAAATCATTATAAAGTGTGAGCAAAACATGTAGGTATTGTCATAAAACTAGCATGGAACATCAGAAATTATAGATACGTTGGAGACGTATCAGTTGTCTTCTCCTCTTGTGCTATCATGTTTAGATCTTGTGAGCTGCCTATCATGATCAAGATCATCTATTTGTAATGCTACATGTTGTGTTTGTTGGGATCCGATAAATATGGAATACTATGTCAAGTTGATTATCGATCTATCATATATGTGTTGTTTATGATCTTGCATGCTCTCCGTTGCTAGTAGAGGCTCTGGCCAAGTTGATACTTGTAACTCCAAGAGGGGGTATTTATGCTAGATAGTGGGTTCATGCCTCCATTGAATCTGGGACAGTGACAGAAAGTTCTAAGGTTGTGGATGTGTTGTTGCCACTAGGGATAAAATATCAATGCTTTGTCTAAGGATATTTGTATTGTTTACATTACGCACAGTACTTAATGCAATTGTCTGTTGTTTGCAACTTAATACTGGAAGGGGTGCGGATGCTAACCCGAAGGTGGACTTTTTAGGCATAGATGCATGTTGGATAGCGGTCTATGTTCTTTATCGTAATGCCCTAAGTAAATCTCATAGTAGTCATCATGATATGTATGTGCATTGTTATGCCCTCTCTATTTGTCAATTGCCCAACTGTAATTTGTTCACCCAACATGTTATTTATCTTATTGGAGAGACACCACTAGTGCACTGTGGACCCCGGACCATTCTTTTACATCTGAAATACAACCTATTGAAATCATTGTTCTTTGTTGTTCTTTGCAAGCAAACATCATTCTCCACATCATACGTTTAATCCTTTGTTTACAGCAAGCCGGTGAGATTGACAACCTCACTGTTAAGTTGGGGCAAAGTATCTTGATTGTGTTGTGCAGGTTCCACGTTGGCGCCGAAATTCCTGGTGTTGCGCCGCACTACACTCTTTCACCAACAACCTTCATGTGGCCTTCATCTCCTACTGGTTCGATAACCTTGGTTTCTTACTGAGGGAAACTTGCTGCTGTACGCATCACACCTTCCTCTTGGAGTTCCCAACGGACGTGTGCTTCACGCGTCATCAAGCATTCACCTCTTTCTGGAGAAGATTGACGATTGAAGACATTCATCGGCCATGTTACGGATTAGGTTGTTATGGATTAGGTAGTAAGACTGTTGTTGTTGTAGGTTGTTGTTTATCTCGTAATACTGTTGTTCTAGGTTGATGTTTATTTCTGTTATCAATGCTGCTTGCAAGGAGACTGGTATTATTATTTTTTAATGTGCTTGTACTGGTTCATGTAATGTTTTGGTTTATGTAAAGTTTATTATCAATCACTAGTTGATATTTGGGTTTTCAAAAAATTGCAAAAACTACCCATGCAGATGTGTTGTTCATCACATCTACCTGGGTAAGTACTTGCAATATTTTGTCCATTGCATTATTCTAAAGCTTTTTCAAATTGCAAAAATGATTGCTGCACATGTTTGCTGCCCACGTAGATGCAAAGGGATGCCTGGTTATATACCTGGTTATATCTCTAGGTATTTTTACAAGATGTATGAACTACCCATGGAGATGTGTTGTTCATCACATCTACCTGGGTAAGTACTTGCAATATTTTGTCCATTGCATTATTCTAAAGCTTTTTCAAATTGCAAAAAACGATTGGTAAGTACTTGGCCTGCTCATATTTGCATGATAAATAAAACTGAAAAAAATAGACACCGAGGGTGTTTTTTTGTAAAAATGACTGACGTGGAGGGGCTATTTTGTTCAACTTAAAAATATCTTGGGTTATTTCGTAAAAGGTCCAAATATATAAAAATCACGGCAGCACATCCTTTCACTTGCAGTTCGTTGTCTTCCTCCCTTCGTTAGGGTTTCCCACCTCAGTGAAGACCATCAACGCCGGATCTAAGAGAAGACCAACAACGACGGATCCAGGTTAGCATCCCATCTTCCATCCCATCTCCCCATCTTCCTTCCCATCTCTCCAGAACTGGTCTACGTTTCTTTGATTTTTATTTCTTTTTTCAAGGCAGGGAGAAACAGGGGTCATGGTGGACACGAGGTGGTGTGTTACCTACACCACGTTCGTCAACAGCCGTAAGAAGGCCAAGCACAAGGGCTCGATGGTCCTATGGGCCGAGGTGAGCGCATCGTCATGTACGACCAAGATGACCATGTCGTCGATGTACGACCTCTACATGCTGGGGAACTGATCTATCCTGGATCAGTTGTTCACTTCCCTTCCCACATAGTTGACGTTGGCGAGCGCATCACGCCCAACCGAGGAATTAACCTTCAGGTAATTCATTTAACTTGTGCAATGACTTGGCCTGGTGTTGTTAACTTATGTACTGACTTGGCCTTCTATCTAATGATGAACTGCAGTACAAGCATGCTATTACTGACAGTATGCTCTCTAATTGCTTCTAACCAGTATGAACTGCAGTAGCAGCTTGATGTTGCTGATATGAATAGGCATATATTCCTTTCAATGCTTGCATACTCAATTTTACTCAATTTGTTCCTGAAAAGTTCCAAATTATTTCTGTCACTTTGTATACTTGCATACTCATATGCTATATATATGACTGTGTTCCTATCTGCTGATTGCAATTTTACCTAGATAGTACCAGTTGAGATTTAGGTGAATGGCTGGTTTGCAGTAGGTGGTCTTGATTAATTGCCACTGATGTCCCTTTTGATCCTGAAATCTGTTGTATAGGCAAAACCTATAATACATAGCTTGCATATTTGTCTGATGGTTTCCAACCAAAGTAGTCTAGGCATTCTATGTTGATAATTTAGAGGATGTGGTGCTTGCTTAATTAAGTTTTCCCTTATTGTGCTTCTTGTCTTGAAGTATAATATGCTTGATTGGCTACTGTCATCTATCTAATGATGATTTACAGTGGCACGTGGTTTTGGTTTAGACAAAATGATGCTGCACCATTTTGATCAGCTCGTGCTATTTAATGCAATGCTTTGGCTGCCTAATTGTCAATCATTAGCTGCAATTCTCATAGTTGGTGTACCTTACTGTAAATCTTTGTTTAACAGCTCTTCCCTTCAAACAAAGTTGACATTGACGAGCGCATCAGACCCGGCCGAGTAACTAACCGTCAGGTAATTCATTTTTGTGTGCCTGCCTTAACTGCAAGTCTCATAATTGATGTCCAATCCAAAAAATATTTGTGTACCAGAGTAGGGCTATGTTGAGAAGGACAGTTTTGGTTAGTATTTTATATGGCCTGATTTTTTTTCCTACATTGCTTTCTCTAGTCAACAGAGAAGGACAGCAGCCACAAGGAGAAGCCCCTGTTGAAAGATAACCGAGACAATGAGAAGCGCCTGGGAGAAGATAACAGAGACAAGGAGAAGAGCATGTTAGAAGATAACAGAGACAATGAGAAGCGCCTGGGAGAAGATAACAAATACAAGAAGAAGCGCCTGGGAGATGATACAGAGACAGGTAATTAAAATAGAGACATTAATTTATGAGTTAGTGCTGCTTAGTTACTGTCAAGTGATTACATTGTTACTACCACATCAAAGCATGTTAGTGTTACTGGTTTTAGGTTCAGTTTCAAACAACAAGTGATGCGCCAAACATAGAGAAAGACAATTTTGTATCATAATACAACTTATTGTACTTATGATTGTGGATTTAATATTGTAGATATTTTGTGCTAGCTTGATTTGGTGTTTGCAAATCAAACAGTTGCTTGATGTGGTTCAGTCTCAAAAAGTTCAAAAAAATTCTTGATTTGGTGTTTGCAATTAAAACAATTGCTTGGTGTGTTTGCATTTCAAACAATTGCTTGTTAAATGCAGGGATGAGGTAGATGAAGCTATTAGCATTGGTAATACAGAAGTGTTGCGTACATGAAGAATGACAAAGTCCCTGCTCATGACCAAGAGGAGGATGAGTACATCTTTTCCGATGATGATGACTACATACCAGCACATGAGGAAGATGACGAGGAGGATGACTACATACCAGCAGATGAGGAAGACGATTACATCTCTGATGATGACTACGACTACATCCCTGGTGACTACAATGATGGCAGCGATGATGAGAAGAAAAAGATAACAGTAAGAGGTTAGATTACTGTGTACCTTTGGTTCATAGAAATTTTAACTAAGCTTGATGCTAACACGAGATTATGTTGGAATGTAGGACCTGGCTGTAAAGGTGAGGAGTCATTTGATAGGCACTGCATCTTCGGCAATGAGGTAGAAATGAACTATCACCAAACGACGCAACTGACAAGGTATGTTGAGGAGTTGGCAAACCAACCTGAGAAAGAATACTTTGATGGCTACCAAAAACCATTTGTGAAGAGATATGTGTGCAGACTCACCAAGAGTATGGTCAAATCAGATGGAGAAATGGTCAGTAAATTTCTTGTACTTATGCTTGATTATATTTCATGTTTTTAGTTACCATATCACATGGATCTTTCACTCTTCTATCATGTTTGCTATTACCATAGTTCATCTTCCTGATAACAACTTTTGACTGGAAATGCAGGAATTTTCACAAGTGTATACAAAATCATAGTTGATGAAGTTCCTCATGAAGCACAATGCTACGAGGCGTGGTGTTCCTTTTAAGGCAGAAGTTGTTGGTGTGGTGGTGAACTGCAATGAAGGATGCTTAGGATCATCTGTCGATAAGTATTGCTTTATGTACCTTCATGCAACTGGAATGGCCAAGATGACAGAAGGATGGCCAAGAGTTGTGAAAGGATTCAACTTGAAGGAGGGAGACATTTGGATGTTCACATTCGACGACGAGAGGGGGCTGCTTCCCATGAAGAAAAGGGATAAATTTGGAGCCTGGCTTAGGATCACTATGATGAAGCTTCAGATGGAGTGATGGATTACTTAGGATCACTAAGTATTACTAGTTATGGTTTAACTTAATAATGTTTGCTTTGATTTTTTGTTAGACTATTATGACTGGTTGGAATTATGTATGTGTGAATGTTGTCATGTATTTAAGACGATACAACGTGCATGAATGTTGTGTTGTGTTTAACTGATGCCTACTTTGTTATAATTGTGCACTTCGTCCGCAATTGTGCATTTCTTGCGCTGATTGTTTTTTATGTATGTTTAAAAAATGACTAGCATGTCATAATTGTTCTGAACTAACCTATAGTCAGAACAAAGGCATGTAGTCAACATTTTTTGTACATTTGAAGTTCTAAATCATATGGTTTTAAATAATTTTGAATTGCAAATTTATGATTCACTATATGGCTGCGCCGAATTATTATGACTGGTTGAAATTATGTATGTGCATCTTCCGCAATTGTTGCACTGATTGCACTGATTGTTTTATGACTAGCATACCATAATTGTTCTGAGCTAGCCTGTAGTCAGAACAATGGTATGTAGTCAACATTTTGATATGCATTTGAAGTTCCAAATCATATAGTTTTAAACCAATATAAATTGCAACTTTATGATTCACTCTTTCCTACTGCCAGTTAATTTTTCCTACTGCCAGTTAGTTTTGGTCCTGCATTTTTCCTACTGCCAGTTAATTTTTCAGTGATTTTAATTGTTCATTTCTGGCAAAGTAATATATACTTCCATGAGCCTTGGGAAAAACAGAACAAGCCCACTAGGCCGGAAGTTAAGTGTTTTACTTGCCTGGGCCTTAAAAGCAACGTGGGAACATGGGGAAGTGGGATCGATCGTGGGTGCAATAACAGGAGGGAAACCGTTCGTCCCACCCCTATATTCCCACCCCTATCTTTCAATCACAGGCAAACACAGTTCTTCCTCAACTGTACGTCCCACCCCTTTATTCCGATCAAAGTTCTTTTGTTCTTCGATATCTCTTTTTCCTAATTTGATTTCTATTAATTGTTCGATCCAACATGTGCGGAACCTAAAGGTCTAGCAGTTCACCCTCTCCAAATCAATCTGCTATTTGACGGTGAGTTTTATGTTTTCTGCGGTTTAAGATTTCTGATTAAACTATTAATTGTTCATCCTCTCCTTGTTCTCAATTACTGGTACCTTGCCTGCTTCAATTAATTGTTCGATCCAACCTGTGCAGAACCAAAAGTTCTAGCAGTTAATCCTATCCAAATCAATCTGCTGTTTGACGGTTAGTTGTTTCTTCCTGAATCTCTCACCCTGTGTCCATGCATAAATTAGTTACCTGGATAAACCAACCTTGTAATGAAAATTATAAATTGAATTTACCACTAGCTATGTGATGGAAAGAGAAAAGGGCAAGGATTACCCTCTAGCTATGACAATCATTGTAATCCGGCTATGCAATCCGATTGGAGTAAAGACATGTCCATGCATAAATTAATTACCTGGCTAAACAAACATTGTAATTTTTTTACATCATCTCCTGAATCTCTCAAATTATATTGTTTGTAGGTGATGGACGAAATTACTTGTGTTGGCTGTGAGAAACCTTCTGAAAATTGTGGCCTTGCAGAGAGGAAAACAACAAGTTTCAATGTTGTCGTCCTTCCTGGATTCCTACATGGTGTGGTAAGAATTTAATGAATTACTAGACATGTTGAAACAGGATAATGTATGTGGTTTACATTCATTGTGATACAGTAGCCAATCATATTATTTATAACTGAACGCTATTTGTTTACCTACAGAATGTACCTTGCTGAACAAGTTCACGAAGAATTGGCTAGTTGCCAGGACACCCAATTTCCGCAAATATGATTTGTTCCTAAGAAAGGATAGGTTGAGGACATACATTTGTGGTCCTTACTGGAAATCTTTAATTAGGGCTTATGATATAGAAGTGGGAGATGTTGTGCATTTCGAATACAATGAAGATACTGTTGATGGACTGTCCAACTTATTCAATGTTACTGTTTACAAGAACAATATTGTGAAAGATGTAGTTGAAGGAACAGGTATATTCTTGCTCCACTTCATGGTTTTAAATTTAGTACTGCTGCTCCTGTAGCCATTCCTCTATGTTACTGAACTTGTATGACACCTATTTCTACAGTGGTTGGAGATATGCCTAGTTCCATAAGAAGCATCCTGTACAGAACTGTATTCACAGACATCAATTCAGTTACTGAGCAGGAGATGGCTGCAATTATTTTTGGAATCTACAAAGATGTTTATGTCACCGAACATGAATTCTATGAACTAAAAGATCAGAAGAATTTTTGGGTGCACAAGATGGATGAAGACAATCAGGAATTTGAAGTCTTGGTAAGTTTGTCTTGTTTGGTTTCTGCTACTAACTAATTATTCTCATGTTTTCATGCATTTGAATGCAATAATTAGATGCTGACAAATTATTCGTTACTCTTATGTCAGTACATGCCTAGTGAGGTTGTGGATGGCTACAGGTACCCAGTTTTTGGAAAAGCACAACTTTCAAAGAATGGACAACCCCTAGAAGGAGAAGAAGAAGATTTTATTGACTGCATCTACAAAATTGAATGGGACCTTGGACATGTATCCTTTCAACATGGTTGGACAGACTTTGCTTCTGCTGCTCACATTGGAGTTGATTCAACTGTTTTGATCAAGATATATACAATGCAGGAGTACATAGGTCTCAACTTTGTTGAGATCATCAACTAGTGGAGGCAACTAGCTAGTTCAGATTATCAAATAGTTTGGAATGTTGTAGCGGAATGTTTGATGACGCGTAAAGCACACGCTCATTGGGAACCCCAAGTGGAAGGTGTGATGCGTACAGCAGCAAGTTTCCCTCAGTAAGAAACCAAGGTTTATCGAACCAGTAGGAGTCAAGAAGCACGTCGAAGGTTGATGGCGGCGGGATGTAGTGCGGCGCAACACCAGGGATTCCGGCGCCAACGTGGACCCAGCACAACCCCACCAAAGTACTTGGCCCCCACGACACAGTGAGGTTGTCAATCTCACCGGCTTGCTGTCACAAAGGATTAACCGTCTTAGGTGGAAGATGATTGTTTGCAGAAAACAGTAGAACAAGTATTGCAGTAGATTGTATTTCAGTAAAGAGAATTGGACCGGGGTCCACAGTTCACTAGAGGTGTCTCTCCCATAAGACAAACAGCATGTTGGGTGAACAAATTACAGTTGGGCAATTGACAAATAAAGAGAGCATGACCATGCACATACATATCATGATGAGTATAGTGAGATTTAATTGGGCATTACGACAAAGTACATAGACCGCCATCCAACTGCATCTATGCCTAAAAAGTCCACCTTCAGGTTATCATCCGAACCCCCTCCAGTATTAAGTTGCACAGCAACAGTCAAGTGCATTATGTATGGCGCGTAATGTAATCAACCACTACATCCTTGGACATAGCATCAATGTTTTATCCCTAGTGGCAACAGACAACACAACCTTAGAACTTTCTCACATCCTTGTCCCGGTGTCAATGCAGGCATGAACCCACTATCGAGCATAAGTACTCCCTCTTGGAGTTACAAGCATCTACTTGGCCAGAGCATCTACTAGCAACGGAGAGCATGCAAGATCATAAACAACACGTAGATATAACTTTGATAATCAACATAACAAGTATTCTCTATTCATCGGATCCCAACAAACGCAACATATAGAATTACAGATAGATGATCTTGATCATGTTAGGCAGCTCACAAGATCCGACAATGATAGCACAATGGGGAGAAGACAACCATCTAGCTACTGCTATGGACCCATAGTCCAGGGGTAGACTACTCACACATCACACCGGAGGCGACCATGGCGGCGTAGAGTCCTCCGGGAGATGATTCCCCTCTCCGGCAGGTGCCGGAGGCGATCTCTGGATCCCCCGAGATGGGATCGGCGTTGGCGGCGTCTACGGAAGGTTTTCCGTATCATGGCTCTCGGTGCGGGGGTTTCGTCACGGAGGCTTTAAGTAGGCGGAAGGGTAGGTCAAGAGGCGGCGCGAGGGGCCCAGACCATAGGGCCGCGCGGCCAGGGCAGGGGCCGCGCCGCCCTATGCTCTGGCTGCCTCGTGGCCCCTCTTCGTTTCGTCTTCGGACTTCTGGAAGCTTCGTGGAAAAATAGGCCCTTGGGCTTTGATTTCGTCCAATTCCGAGAATATTTCCTTACTAGGATTTCTGAAACCAAATACAGCAGAAACAAAGAATCGGCACTTCGGCATCTTGTTAATAGGTTAGTTCCGTAAAATGCACGAATATGACATAAAGTGTGCATAAAACATGTAGATAACATCAATAATGTGGCATGGAACATAAGAAATTATCGATACGTCGGAGACGTATCAGCATCCCCAAGCTTAGTTACGCTCGTCCCGAGCGAGTAAAACGATAACACGAGATAATTTGCAGAGTGACATGCCATCATAATCTTGATCATACTATTTGTAAAGCATATGTAGTGAATGCAGCGATCAAAACAATGTATATGACATGAGTAAACAAGTGAATCATAAAGCAAAGACTTTTCATGAATAGCACTTCAAGACAAGCATCAATAAGTCTTGCATAAGAGTTAACTCATAAAGCAATAATTCAAAGTAAAGGCATTGAAGCAACACAAAAGAAGATTAAGTTTCAGCGGTTGCTTTCAACTTGTAACATGTATATCTCATGGATATTGTCAACATAGAGTAATATAATAAGTGCAATAAGCAAGTATGTAGGAATCAATGCACAGTTCACACAAGTGTTTGCTTCTTGAGGTGGAGAGAAATAGGTGAACTGACTCAACATTGAAAGTAGAAGAATTGTCCTCCATAGAGGAAAAGCATCGATTGCTATATTTGTGCTAGAGCTTTGATTTTGAAAACATGAAACAATTTTGTCAACGGTAGTAATAAAGCATATGCATCATGTAAATTATATCTTATAAGTTGCAAGCCTCATGCATAGTGTACTAATAGTGCCCGCACCTTGTCCTAATTAGCTTGGACTACCGGATCATCACAATGCACATGTTTTTACCAAGTGTCACAAAGGGGTACCTCTATGCCGCCTGTACAAAGGTCTAAGGAGAAAGCTCGCATTGGATTTCTCGCTATTGATTATTCTTCAACTTAGACATCCATACCGGGACAACATAGACAACAGATAATGGACTCCTCTTTTATGCATAAGCATGTAACAACAATTAATAATTTTCTCATTTGAGATTGAGGATATATGTCCATAACGGAAACTTCCACCATGGATCATGGCTTTAGTTAGCGGCCCAATGTTCTTCTCTAACATTATGCATGCTTAACCATAAGGTGGTAGATCTCTCTTACTTCAGACAAGACGGACATGCATAGCAACTCACATGAAATTCAACAATGAATAGTTGATGGCGTCCCAGTGAACATGGTTATCGCACAACAAGCAACTTAATAAGAGATAAAGTGCATAATTACATATTCAATACCACAATAGTTTTTAAGCTATTTGTCCCATGAGCTATATATTGCAAAGGTGAATGATGAAATTTTAAAGGTAGCACTCAAGCAATTTACTTTGGAATGGCGGAAAATACCATGTAGTAGGTAGGTATGGTGGACACAAATGGCATAGTGGTTGGCTCAAGTATTTTGGATGCATGAGAAGTATTCCCTCTCGATACAAGGTTTAGGCTAGCAAGGCTTATTTGAAACAAACACAAGGATGAACCGGTGCAGCAAAACTCACATAAAAGACATATTGAAAACATTATAAGACTCTACACCATCTTCCTTGTTGTTCAAACTCAATACTAGAAATTATCTAGACCTTAGAGAAACCAAATATGCAAACCAAATTTTAGCATGCTCTATGTATTTCTTCATTAATGGGTGCAAAGCATATGATGCAAGAGCTTAATCATGAGCACAACAATTGCCAAGTATCACATTACCCAAGACATTTATAGCAATTACTACATGTATCATTTTCCAATTCCAACCATATAACAATTTAACGAAGGAGAAACTTCGCCATGAATACTATGAGTAGAAACCAAGGACATACTTGTCCATATGCTACAGCGGAGCGTGTCTCTCTCCCATAAAGTGAATGCTAGGATCCATTTTATTCAAACAAAACAAAAAACAAAAACAAACCGACGCTCCAAGAAAAAGCACATAAGATGTGATGGAATAAAAATATAGTTTCAGGGGAGGAACCTGATAATGTTGTCGATGAAGAAGGGGATGCCTTGGGTATCCCCAAGCTTAGACGCTTGAGTCTTCTTAATATATGCATGGGTGAACCACCGGGGCATCCCCAAGCTTAGAGCTTTCACTCTCCTTGATCATGTTGCATCATACTCCTCTCTTGATCCTTGAAAACTTCCTCCACACCAAACTCGAAACAACTCATTAGAGGGTTAGTGCACAATAAAAATTAACATATTCAGAGGTGACACAATCATTCTTAACACTTCTGGACATTGCATAATGCTACTGGACATTAGTGGATCAAAGAAATTCATCCAACATAGCAAAAGAGGCAATGCGAAATAAAAGGCAGAATTTGTCAAAACAGAACAGTTCGTATTGACGAATTTTAAAATGCCACCAGACTTGCTCAAATGAAAATGCTCAAATTGAATGAAAGTTGCGTACATATCTGAGGATCATGCACGTAAATTGGCTTAATTTTCTGAGCTACCTACAGGGAGGTAGACCCAGATTCGTGACAGCAAAGAAATCTGGAACTGCGCAGTAATCCAAATCTAGTACTTAGTTTTCTATCAACGGCTTAACTTGGCACAACAAAACACAAAACTAAGATAAGGAGAGGTTGCTACAGTAGTAAACAACTTCCAAGACACAAAATAAAAACAAAGTACTGTAGGTAAAAACTCATGGGTTATCTCCCAAGAAGTTCTTTCTTTATAGCCATTAAGATGGGCTCAGCAGTTTTAATGATGCACTCGCAAGAAATAGTATTTGAAGCAAAAGAGAGTATCAAGAGGCAAATTCAACACAAATTTAAGCCTAACATGCTTCCTATGAAAAGGAATCTTGTACACAAATAAATTCATGAAAAGCAAAGTGACAAGATCAGGAAGATAAAACAAGTGTAGTTTCAAAAATTTCAGCACATAGAGAGGTGTTTTAGTAACATGAAAATTTCTACAACCATATTTTCCTCTCTCATAATAACTTTCAGTAGCATCATGAGCAAACTCAACAATATAACTATCACATAAAGCATTCTTATCATGAGTCTCATGCATAAAATTATTACTCTCCACATAGGCATAATCAATTTTATTAGTTGTAGTGGGAGCAAATTCAACAAAGTAGCTATCATTATTATTCTCATCATCAAATATAGGAGGCATATTGTAATCATAATCAAATTTATCCTCCATAACAGACGGTACTAAAAGTCCAATATCATTATCATAAATAGGAGGCAAAGTATCATCAAAGTAAATTTTCTCCTCAATGCTTGGGGGAATAAAAAGATCATGAAAACCAGCTTCCCCAAGCTTAGAACTTTCTATATTATTATCAACAATGGTGTTCAAAGCGTTCATACTAATATTACTACCAGCCTGCAAATAAGATTCCATAGGTTTTTTAATTTTCGCATCAAACAATCCATGTTTTAAATCAGGAAATAGAAATAGAAGCTCATTCTTGTCCATTATGCCAAACTAGTGAAATAAAAACATGCATGATATTAAGTAAAGTAAAACAAGTAACTAATTTTTTTTGTATTTTGATTTAGTGCAGCAAACAAAGTAGTAAATAAAACTAAGCAAGACAAAAACAAAGTAAAGAGATTGAGAAGTGGAGACTCCCCTTGCAGCGTGTCTTGATCTCCCCGGCAACGGCGCCAGAAATTTAGCTTGATGACGCGTAAAGCACACGCTCGTTGGGAACCCCAAGTGGAAGGTGTGATGCGTACAGCAGCAAGTTTCCCTCAGTAAGAAACCAAGGTTTATCGAACCAGTAGGAGTCAAGAAGCACGTCGAAGGTTGATGGCGGCGGGATGTAGTGCGGTGCAACACCAGGGATTCCGGCGCCAACGTGGAACCTGCACAACACAACCAAAGTACTTTGCCCCAACGAAACAGTGAGGTTGTCAATCTCACCGGCTTGCTGTAACAAAGGATTAACCGTATTGTGTGGAAGATGATTGTTTGCAGAAAACAGTAGAACAAGTATTGCAAAGTAGATTGTATTTCAAGAAAGAGAATTGGACCGGGGTCCACAGTTCACTAGAGGTGTCTCTCCCATAAGACAAACAGCATGTTGGGTGAACAAATTACAGTTGGGCAATTGACAAATAAAGAGAGCATGACCATGCACATACATATCATGATGAGTATAGTGAGATTTAATTGGGCATTACGACAAAGTACATAGACCGCCATCCAACTGCATCTATGCCTAAAAAGTCCACCTTCAGGTTATCATCCGAACCCCCTCCAGTATTAAGTTGCAAAGCAACAGACAATTGCATTAAGTATGGTGCGTAATGTAATCAACAACTACATCCTTAGACATAGCATCAATGTTTTATCCCTAGTGGCAACAGCACAACACAACCTTAGAACTTTCTCATCCGTCCAGGTGTCAATGCAGGCATGAACCCACTATCGAGCATAAGTACTCCCTCTTGGAGTTACAAGCATCTACTTGGCCAGAGCATCTACTAGCAACGGAGAGCATGCAAGATCATAAACAACACGTAGATATAACTTTGATAATCAACATAACAAGTATTCTCTATTCATCGGATCCCAACAAACGCAACATATAGAATTACAGATAGATGATCTTGATCATGTTAGGCAGCTCACAAGATCCGACAATGATAGCACAATGGGGAGAAGACAACCATCTAGCTACTGCTATGGACCCATAGTCCAGGGGTAGACTACTCACACATCACACCGGAGGCGACCATGGCGGCGTAGAGTCCTCCGGGAGATGATTCCCCTCTCCGGCAGGGTGCCGGAGGCGATCTCCTGGATCCCCCGAGATGGGATCGGCGTTGGCGGCGTCTCTGGAAGGTTTTCCGTATCGTGGCTCTCGGTACTGGGGGTTTCGTCATGGAGGCTTTAAGTAGGCGGAAGGGTAGGTCAAGAGGCGGCGCGAGGGGCCCAGACCATAGGGCCGCGCGGCCAGGGCAGGGGCCGCGCCGCCCTATGCTCTGGCTGCCTCGTGGCCCCTCTTCGTTTCGTCTTCGGACTTCTGGAAGCTTCGTGGAAAAATAGGCCCCTGGGCTTTGATTTCGTCCAATTCCGAGAATATTTCCTTACTAGGATTTCTGAAACCAAAAACAGCAGAAAACAGAATCGCACTTCGGCATCTTGTTAATAGGTTAGTTCCAGAAAATGCACGAATATGACATAAAGTGTGCATAAAACATGTAGATAACATCAATAATGTGGCATGGAACATAAGAAATTATCGATACGTCGGAGACGTATCAATGTTCTACATTAAACTTGTTCTAAATTATCAAGTAGTTTGAATTATCACCTAGTTTGTCTTTGAAGTTCTGTGTGATAGTTTGTAGGAATTTAAGCGTTTGAATTATCTGTTTTTATTACCAGATGTTTATGCCTGTTGTTTCTGTAGTTTCGACATAATTTGATGTTTTCTTGTTGTTTATGCATGTTGTTTCTGTGTGACAGTGTAGGCAATCATAAATTGAATTTCTTGTTGTTTTCATCTACATAATTTGGGGCACTTGTCAAACTGCCCCAATAGGTATATACCAATTGGGGCACTCCTCCAAACTGCCCCAATAGGTATATGCCAATTAGGGCACTCCTCTAAACTGCCCCAATAGGTATTAGTATTTGGGGCACTCCTCCAAACTGCCCCAATAGGTATATACCAATTGGGACATTTCTCCAAACTGCCCAATAGGTATATACTAATTGGGGCACTTATCAAAACTGCCCCAATAGGTAGGGCATTAGAGATATTTTGGCCAAAGTGCCTCTAAAGGGGGGTATTTAGGGGCACTTTGAAAAATGCCCCAGGGCAAAGTGCCCCTAAATCCCTACTGTGTATTAGTGGCGGAGACGCGTGGTGGTCGGCGTGGAGCGGGCACGTCTGTGTGTGGGCTGCGCGCGTGGGTTTGGTTGAGGCTTGAGCGGCTTGGGCTGGTGCGCGCGACGGCCGGAGCTGTGCTGGTGTGGTGGCGGGTGGTGTTGTGCGCGCTCAGAGGTGAGCCCGGCGAAGGTCTCTGCCGGTCAGAGCGGAAGCTGAGGCTGGTGGTGGTGTGTGGAGGTGCGCTGTCGAGGCGAGTTGTTGTCGCCGGGCAGGGCGTGCGGCGCGTGGCCGAGCAGAGGGGAATGGGCGCGGTTGGACTAGAGCGCTGCAACTGCGAGGTTGTTGGCGGGCGGCGCAGAGTGGGCCAAGCGGAGAGGGTGCTGCGCGCGGCGGTACGAGGCGGAAGCGACAAAACCTATCTATCGCCCGTTAGGGTGGGGGGGGGGGGGGGGGGGACGCCCCGCCCTCCGGGACGATTTGGGCCGTGGCCCGTCAGCGCGGGGATGTGGTTTTCTCCGGTTTTGTGAACCTTCTAGAAGATTTCGGTCGATTTCTTTTTTTGTTTTTCCTTGGTTTTGTCTGTTTCATTTTGGTTTCCTTTTGTTTTTTCGGGTTTTTATTTTTCTGTTCCTTTCTTCTGTTTTTAAACAAATTTTAAATTTGAGCAAATTTCAAATTTGAGCTAATTTTAAATCTGAGCAAATTTTAAACCTAAACAAATTTAGAGTCTGAGCAAATTTCAAATCTGAGAAAAAGTTTAGTCTAAGCAAATTTCAAATCTACGCAAAATCTGAGCAATTTTTCGAATCTGAACTTTTTTCAAAAGCATGCTTTCGTTCATACAGAACGAGTATACAAGACGAACATGCCTACGCTGCCGATAGCATTTTTTTTTGTTTTTTTTTTTCAGATGATAGGGTTCAGGGCGTGCATTTCCGATACTAGATGAGCCAAGCCCATCTCAGATTACTGCGTGCGTTCCGTTCAACCTAACGAGCCAAGCCCATCTCGGTGTATAGGGCAATTCCTATACACCGACCAGATCGGTGTATACCCAGCACCGCACACTCTATATGGGCCGGACCCAATTCGCATTTTCGGGGATTTTGCCCCTTTCGTTTTCTGTTATCTTTTTTTTTCTTTCCTTTTTTCTGTTGGTTTTTCTGTTTTACATTCAAAATTTGTTATGGTTAAAAAAATGTTAAAATTCTAAAATATTCAAACTTGAAACCGGTCAGATCAAAAACTGAACGAAACTCGAAAAATATTAAGATTTTAAATTGTTCAAAATCAAAATTTGTTGAAATTCAAAAACTATTCAAAATATTAAAATTCAAAATTTGTGCAAACTCGAAATTTGTTCAACTTCGAAATTTGTTCAATTTCGAAAAAAATTCAAATTTTGAGAAAAGTCTAGATTTCAAAAAAAATCAAATTTGAAAAATGTTCAGATCCGAAATTCGTTCAAAATATTTCAAACTCGAAAATTATTGCAATTTGAATAAATGTTTAGATTCAAAATTTGTTCTAATTTTTTAAAAAGTGTAGATTCATTTTTTTATAAAATCCAAAAATTGTTCAAATTTTAGCAAAAACATAAATGGAACATCGGAAGGAAAATGAAGGGAGAGAATATTTTGCCGGCCCAGCACTCTCGCCTCGGGTGTGCGATGTGTGCTAGGGGCCGACCTAGGTGGCATGTAGGACCACCCGGGTATAGGGTCTCCCTGCAGAAGCTGAGGTGGGGCCTGGCGGCGGGCCGCGATGCGGTGAGGAGTATCACGCGGGTCTGGAAGAAGAGCGTTGACTACGATTTGTCCTTTACGCGTATGAATAGGAACACGAAAAGAGGATCAAAATTCCTCATATTTCTCAAGAAATTGACGGAATTAGACCAGAAAATTTGGAAAGTAGTAGATCAGCACTAGAAACATCAGATATATGGATCAACCATAAAAAACTCAACAAATTGTTAGATTCAAATTCGAGCTATTTTTTAGGGTATTTTTTGGAAAAAAAATTTGGGCGAAATTGGAAAGGGCGGGGATCAAATCCATGTGAGAGACCGGCGGTAGAATCACAAGTGTGAAAGATAAATCATATAAGGAGTATCTTGATACAACTCTAAGATTGAAGTTTAAGAGAGGAGGGGTTTTCCCTAATCCACTAGGGATGGTGGAGGCCTAAGCCGAGTTTCATATCAATCAACTCTATCTAATGAGGGATAGTTTAGGCATACAAGTTGGTACATGGGCCTTGGCTCGAATTGACTTGTAACAGGCGTCTCATTTAGTCCGGAGACTCCTATGTATGTAGGTCGGAGACTCCGCCAGTCTAGATCTTCGTGGGGCGGGGACTCCGGTGTGAGTCTACGAGGTCGGAGACTTCGGTGTAGTTCTGCCTGCAGTTTCTTCGGTCTCCTGTTACATATCTATGTGACCTCGGCCTTCAGTCTCGAGCATCTGTGGCATCATCCTCTTCCTTCGTGCTTGGCGATGTATTTCTATCATGGTCATAGACGGAGGATGAAGTAGCATACCATTCATGAGAGACAATTGTAGGCACGCGTAAAAGAGAAGATTCACCTTAGCGTACCATGTTGGCGATGACGCGATGCGGTGAAGACCGGAGGACGGGATGCATCATGGTAGATGGTGATAATGAGATTTCTGGGATTTATTCATTCATGTTTAGGTGCAATGTTGGTCTATTACCTATGATGTATTTGGGGATGCCTGGGACATTCAGGAAAATTATAAGGAACAACTATACTTGTGCAAGCATACACAACTTATGTAGGATAAGGCGTGCTTACGTACCACGTACCACAACATAAAAGAATAGTTTAACCTTTAAAATTACTTATTAGGGGTTACTTTTTCTCCCTTTGATATCCATAATATGGAATTGGAACTCAACCTATAGTTGCATGAAAAGTACTATGTAGTTCATATGTTGCGGGGTATGAATACCAACATATGCCACATTTTATGAATACCAACACCAACACCAACACATATCAACGAGCAAGCATACAAGTCCATATTACCCTTCCATATAAGCATCATCTCGGGAGAAGCAATATGACGATAGAGTCGGTTAAGGAATGACCAAATGAGAAAGTCTTACCACCTTATATGACTATAGAGTCCATATTACCCTTTCATATAAGCATCATCTCGGAAAACACAACAATAGAGATCTCCACAAGACAAAATAAGATATCACTAGCCGTCTTTAAAAGGCTCGCAAGACGCACATAGAACCATAATTGCCGACTCGCGATTTCCATGATGTGCTGGATCTCGATTTTCCATCCTCCCATCGCCAACTTACCTACACCATCAGGTTGTTAAAGATATACTAGTTTGTTGGCTATATGTCTATGCAGATATTATGGACGACGAGGGATTAACAATAGGTATTTATATTTTTTCCCCGAAATGGGGTATCCCCGGCCCAATAGGTGCTTATATAGAGATCGGTAATATATAACTGGAAAGCAACATGTTCCTGCTAGGTGTGCCTGCTTGATGAATATATGTGTTTATATAGAGATCAAAAATAAATAAATGCAAATAAACGTGTTTTTTATATGTGTGGTAACATATTCATTATATTACATATGACATTAAACTACAAGTAATTCATTGAGAAAAATATAAAATAAGTAAAAGACGACATAAAAATAACATCCATGAAGAAATTTCCATGAACCAACAATCTACTCCATGAGGAATAAAACATCATAATAGTATTCCGGGATAGCAAAATTCATCGTACATAAGAAATTTTTGATCTAAACATAACAAACTTAATGGATGATTAAAATAGTAACAAACACTACTGACTTGAGTTCAAACATCTAAATGCTGAAATATTCAAGATAATTTAGAGTGTGTGTCCATCCATATGTGATCTTTGACGATAAAGTATTTCCATAATTAATAATCATCACTTGAAAAATCTCCCAGGGATCCTAGGTCCATTTGAACTGTATGAAGTATGGTCGACAGAAGGCTCCTTAGGTTATCATGTGATTTGTCACCCATGGACAAGCCTTATTGCAGCAACATCATGTGGTCGTGCATTGCAGCTTCATCCAAAATTTCATTGGCCCTCTCCTTCAGCATCGTTTGTACCGACAAGAGATTCCTCTGAAACTCCTCTAGTTCTTCTAGGCATATCTCTTCAAATTCGTTGTTCAGCAAGTTCATTACTCTTTCCCCTTTTTGGCTATGGGCCTTTTCCTGTAACATCTTTTCTTTGTCTTTCAGAACCGCAAGTTGATGTTGCAAATCGATATGTTGTTGGCTTAACTCACGCGCTACAACCGCTGCACCTTCACCATCTTGTCTCCTTCCCGCCATAGTTGGATTGTTATCACCCCAGGAGAAGCGGTTGAGGACAGAGTCGACAGAGGGGTGACCAAATGAGAATGCCTTACCACCCGATGGGGAGAACACAACAATAGCGATCTCTGCACCGCAAAGGATGGAGAGATCACTAGCCATCTTGAACAGGCCAGCACGACGCTTAGCGAAACATACTCGCCGACTCACAATATTCGTGATGCGCTTGATCTCGATTTTCCGTCTTCCCGCGGTTGACCTACCCTTCACCATCAGATGAGCCTGCTAAAGATATACCAGTTTTGTTGGATATGTGTGCGTGTGTGGAGATATTATGGGCGACGAGGGAATGACGATAGGTGTTTATATGGATATCGGAAGGATATAAATGGAAAGAAACACAATCTCGATTCATGCATATGCTTGTTGTACTTTCGATCATGCGCCATAGCTGTATACCAACGGTAATATATTCAAATGTATATACATAGTTTTGTTTTCATGTATTTACTCATTTTAGCTAATAAAGAATGTTGCATGAGTAAATTCTAGTGTGACAGTAAGATTGTCTAAATGACTTTTCAAATCTTTAGTGTACATGGATATCATCTATAAGAGAACTAAAATCACCTTTCTAAGATGTTTTTCAAAAGTGGAAAGAAACACAATCTTGATACATGTATATGCCTTACCCCACTATGGCATTACCAAGTATTCAAAGTGACCAAAATATATTTTGAATGTTATTTTTGTGAATATCATGAGGAGGCATCCTTATATGGTGATAACTACATCTGAGGTCAAGCTATGTAAAGAATTCTGAACAATGTAACCCATCCAGCAATTCCTCTATGACAGAAACTTATTTTTGATTGTCTGACCATTAAGTTCTCTAAAATCCACACAAACTCAATTGGTTGTGTCCTTCCTCTCCACAAGAATCACACGAGAAGCATACGAACTTTGACTATTTTGTAATCTGTTCCAACGGATGCATTAAGTTTCACGTAACTAGTGAAAGTTAAGGTAGCCGCTTTGGAAAAAATAGATGCCCCGCTTCTGAAAAATAAAAAAAACAAATTTGAGCATTGAAAAATCAAATATATGACCCGCTGGATATGGAGGATGATGGCCCAAGTCTTCATCGTGATCTTCAGGAATCAGGATACATCATAAATTGGGCCGTACCTGAGAATTCAGGGACCCTGTGCAAAATATAAATGTAGGCCCAAATGTAAAAAATAAATAATAAATTATGAAATGAAAAGGTTTAATTCACCATACTTTCAAGTGCAACACTATTTTTCCCAAAGTATGATTATATATGGAACCGACCATTCTTATGTAATTCCTTGTACAAAATTTCCGATCGACAAAAGTTTCCCAAGCATAATTTAAAATATTTTTGTTGTCTCATTGCAGAGAGCCGGACGATAAACTATGATTCATAATTCATCCCGAGGGATCTAAAAAAAAACATCCCGATAGAAATGGTGAACAGCGGCATGGTGTGCACGTTGACTATCACCCAGCATCACGGCTTATTCTACCATGAGAGAGAAGAGTGGAGCAGTACCAGCAAAGAAAAACTTCAAAAGTGTTTGAGCATCAAGAACACCTACAGCCAGAGACAGCCTAGAATCCAGCATTTGGTGAGAGCACTAGCACATAAATATTGCCAGATCTGAATAGATTCCATACAAGAAGATATCTACATCTACTAAAGTGTGTGCCCATAGTGAGGTAAGGCCATCAGGAATTGAAACCATAGTTCAGTACATTTATAATGGGTGGAACAACCAATTACACATGACATCTCAAGTAAACTTCAACAAGAAAAAAATTCCAGGCTTGCTCACATCTACCGGTACCCTACAGATCATCTGGTGCACTTTACCTTCCCTCAGCTTTGATTAGCTGAGAGAAAACCCTGCTCATCGACACATCCGAGAGGTCGTGATCGGGCTCATGCGAAGCTCCGCCTTCCGCCATCGTCACACTGATGCTATCAAGTGCGCCCACATGCTGAACTTGCGACGAGAGGTCAACGATCCGGTTCATGCTGTTTACATCTGACACGGTTGAAGAATCTACATCCTGGAGCTGCAGGACATACTCCAAGTTCCAGAGGACGTCTCCCATCGATGGTCGCTCCACACCGTAGTCAGCCAGGCACTTCTCGACTGTTTCACCAAACTTCCTTAGAGAATCTGGCCTGATCGCACCAGAGAGCTTCTGGTCGATGATCTGATGCAGCTCTCCTCTCTTCTGCCACTTCATTCCCCACTCTGCCAAATTCACCATTTCCCTCGGCAGCGAAGGGTCAATCACCGGCCTTGCGCAAAGCACCTCCAGCATGACAACGCCGAAGGAATACACATCTGACTTCTCAGTCAGCTGCTGCCTTCGAAAATATTCTGGATCGAGATACCCAAAGCTACCCTTCACTGCAGTGCTGACATGAGTTTGATCCAGCTCAGGCCCAGTCTTTGAAAGCCCAAAGTCCGCGACCTTCGCAAGGAGATTCTCATCAAGCAAGATGTTTGCAGACTTAACATCACGGTGGATAATGGCCTTTGCAGAACCAGTATGAAGATAATGCAACCCCCTTGCCGCTCCGATGCAGATCTCCAAACGCTGCTTCCAGTTCAGCGATGGGTTTTCTGAACCATACAGGTGGCTCTTGACGGTCCCGTTCTCCATATACTCGTAGACCAAGATCATCTCATTCCTTTCGTCACAGTACCCAATTAGAGACACCAAATGCCGGTGACGCAAACGGGAAAGGAGTTCAATCTCTGTCCTGAACTCATTGAGACCTTGTTGAGACTTGGGGTTTCCTCGCTTCACTGCAACCTTTGTGTCATCCCTTAAAGTGCCCTTGTAGACTTTTCCAAAACCTCCAACTCCAATCACCCAGTTCTCATCAAAACTGTTTGTTGCTTCTTGGAGCACATTGAAGGCGAAGCGATATCCATAGCTTCCTCCATTCATACCTGATGTGAGTGTAGTACCATAAGAAGTTCTACTTCCTGTACTGAGAGATGTCAGCCCATTAATAGAGAAAGGCATCCAAGTCTTCGAGTGCTGCTTGTCATCAGTCTTTTTCCTCCGGCAAAGCAGTATCAGAACAAGAATAATTATCACAAGTCCAATAACCGCAAGGGCTCCGCCAATAATAACGCCCAAATTTTTGTGTCCCCCAGAAGATCCAACAGTAAAAGCAGAACCTGAGCCACTGCCCATCTTCATAACCTCAAGGCCATTCAGAATCCCATCAGGGAGTGCATTGTTCAAGGTAGATGGACCAATGCTGATGCTGAGCTTGCTAGATGCATCATTAGATGAAAGAACCACATCAACATAGATAGCAGTAGCCAATTGATTCATCGACTGCTCTGAGAGATCAAGATCATGCTGTGCATAGAAGCCTCCCACATATGCATTGAAGTAGAGCTGGTTCAGTGCCTTACTGACTACATCACAGAAGTGAAATCTTATCAAATAGCTGAAGCCTGCATCCACATCAAACTGCCATGTCATGTTGAACAGTGCGTTTGACGTGTTTGAAGCTGCCAATTCTGTAGCTGTACCGTAGACAATATCTGGTGCAGTCAGTGAAGTTGCTCCGCCATTCTTGTAGTTGATACTCTTACCATATACAACTGTTTTGGTGACACTGGGGTTCAGTATGTACTTTTGATCATTCTGCCAATTCCTCGAGAGGGTATCATTGTTCGGACTGACCTTCGGACCACCCATGTTTACACGATACACCGTCTCCAGTGACTGTGTAGACAAACCACTGTACTGCTGCACGGGGTTGACCATTTGGGCAACATCGGCTATGAGATCATCTGGGACGGAAATCACTTCAATTGCGTTGATGAATGCGATTCCGTTTGATGGCTTGAAGGAAATAACAAGCTTGTCATGGGTGATGTTCAAAGAGTATTCCTTGAACAGTGGTGCGGTCTTGTCCGGCTGCTGAAAGTCACTAAGCAGGAGCACATCTTGGGTCGACACGGTGAACTTGGCGGTGGCGAGGTCATAGCTCTGGTAGATGAAGGGGAAGAAGTAGAGACGAACAAAATGCCGCCCCTGCTTCTGGATGGGGAAGGTATAGGATGAAGGGGCCGTGAAGATGCGGGCAGTCTGGTAAAGCGCTGAATTGTCAAACGAGGACACCCCATTGGCCGATGTTCCAGCAAGGATGTCTTGCGAGGTGTCCACTGTCACCGGAGCTGCCCCATCGGCAGCGAAGTTCCTCCCGCCGACCGTCGTGCCCTTAGCAGCCCCGCAGTCAACGAGGTAGCTGTCGGCAGGCTTGAATTCCGCTGTCTGCGCTTTGCAGATTCCAGCAGATGACCATAAACATAAAATCGCCAAGGTTGCGACTTGCATCTTCCTTCTCCCCATCATGATGTTGACCTGGTTACAAAAATGTGCAAAATGTTTGAGATGGATGTGCAATTACTCCTGAGCTAATAAGTAATAACATTGGATACCATGAGCAAGAGTCTGGATCTGGAAACATGCAGGAATTAGTAAAGCTATAAGGCAAGATCATTTGACAAGCAGAAGAGCACCAGTAGATGGATGAACTGAACTAGTCCTAGCCCATTTGATCACACCACAGGATCCCCACTGAAGCAATCAGCCAGCAGACCGAACCCCCCAATAATGGACGTTATGCTCACACTATGTGAATGTATTGGATTTGGGGAGTTCATCCAAGAAAGTAGGAACTGGATTTGATTGCTCGCAGCAAGGGAAAGATCTTGACCGACTAGAGGTATCCAAGCAAAGCTGGGGCTTTCCTTACCAACAAGAGGAATCAGCCCTGGCGAGATCTCCCGTCCGCCCCCAATGCAGCAGATGGCGGCTAGGAAGGGGAGGAGAGCTCGGATGGTGTTGTTGAGGCGAACTACTAGCTAGGCGGCGGCGGTTGGAAAGATTGACGGCGTGGGAGCTGGGAGGAGGTATGGGCCAGACCACCGCGCCTGGTTGAGGTTGGCAAATGGGCGACTGGGAGGAGTATGATTATTCCTTATTTATTATACTGGAAAACAATGAGGAATACATGAATATTCAGAGTTTCTTTTCGATCTCATATTCCTTTTCACCTGCTACAGCTACGAGATTGCACATCAATCAAACACATCCCATTCCATCCCGTCTCGTTCTATTTCTGAGGTCAAGGGCGCAGCTAGCTTCGAACGAAAGCAAAACGAAAGAGAAAAGAAATCTAGAGAATGGTAAAACCGTCCCCGTTATTAATCCAGAGAGGAAGAAAAACCGCAGCAGAAATCAAAGAGGCCGGCCCAGGATGCACAGTTTCAAGAACAGTAAAGCTTGTGCGAGCACAAGAAGCTGGATCCGAGAAACTCACCTCTGCTGGTCCGCCGGAGCTGCCCACGGCGGGCATTCGCCGCCCGAGATCCGGCCAAGATCGACGACGCGTCTCCGCCGCCCAACCGCTCGGAAGACGGCGAGCGGGCAGCTCGCTGGGCTCCGAGTGCTCTCGGAACCACCTCAAGAACAGACGGAACCCACGGTCTGGAGCCGGCAGGGGAATGGGAGAGAACAAAAGGGGCTTTTTTTCTTGGAGGAGTTTCGGAGCAAGCAAACGCTAAGCTTAGAGAGAGAGAGAGAGGAGTTAAGAGGAGGTGAGGGAGAGGAGTGTGCAGCTGCTGCCACCTTAGAAAGGAATAATAACAGCTAAGTTCGATTCAGCAGAAGCGGAAGGTGCAGCTCTGCTGAGCTGAGAGGGACGGTGCCGATTGCAGTTGGATGCTTGTTTAGATTAGGGCTGTTTAGTTATGCGCAAACTCCGGTCTGATTATTGCACCAGTAATGCTACACTTACGGGCTACAAGCTACGAAATTTGCTTACGGGATGACGTGGTGGAAAATTAGAGGAGGAAGGGTGCTGAAATCACGGAGTGCTAAAACAAGATAACCAACCAACAGCATACACCTAATCCCGTAACATTATTTCCGTAACAGATTGCCCGTAGGTCTAGCATTTTCGTTATTGCACACCCGTCCAGCTCCACTGGGGTTTGGTAAGCTAATTTTGGAATCAGATGGTACTAACTGTATTGTTATTTTGGTGCAAACCGAATTTCTACTTTCTTCTGTCACTACAAAATTAGGAACAGTGATTTACACGGTAGCTGTGCGCCCACGACTAGCTTGCTTGCCCATTATCTGTTCTCCACTCCCAAGAAGCGATCGTGTACCCTGGTCTTCTTTGACAAAAGTGGTGCACGTTACTTCTCTTTTTCCTTGAATATCCGTGATATTTATATTTGGTGAGGAAAATAAGTTATAAGTATATTTTTGAATGAAGAAACCATGTGGCGGGCGCCGGATTTGTTGTCCACTTGAATGAACAAAACAAAATCGGCTTTCCCTGAGCCACTGTCAACGCATTCAGGTATTCAACTAGTGATGTTTGTGCTCCTCACGTCCCACATTTCCGCCTTGTTTTCACCAATAAAAAAAAGGTTCAAATGATATTATCGTGATCATTTTCAAACTTTCTAGTAGCATTTTCTTATTTGCCATAGAATGGCATTTTTATTTGCAAGCCAAGAAGCTCGACCAGCTTAAGCTCCTGGTTTATTGTGTTTTTCATGGAGATTAGTCTCTGCCCAAACGTTGAAAGTCAAATTGCAGCTGTGCTGCTACATGATTAACTCACTGACTGATACTAGTAGGTATGTCCGTTTTTGGGTAGTTGGAGCCGTGTTACATGGCCTTCCGCACTACTCACGCTTGCCGCCAACCTTTCGAGAAAAAGATTAATTTTTGCCAATTGAGGGTTCTAGGTAACCAGTTGTGCTTTGACTTTTTTTTAGCATACAATGAAGTTTGGAAAATCATTATCGTTAGAAAAAACATATATAGCCGTGGATCGACATACTCTCTCCATCCCACCAAAGTGTTTCGGCTTTGTCAGCTGGATGTATTTATATCCTAGATAGTGTCTAGATAAATTCAATTTTGAAAATTGAGACACTTTTGATGGGACGGTGGGAGCATGTACGACATGTCAGTGTGCGTTTATCAATTTGCATGAAGTAGTGTTGTTTTTCAGGCGTTGTTTTGGCTTCAAATAACATATGATGTTCCCCGAGATGATCAGTAAAATCATTACACAATTCTTCTAAGAAAAGCCAAATTTTACAACGTCTGCTTTCATGTGCCGCATGTTCCTACAACGTTTCATGGATAAACGGCATATGCCGTGTCATGAACTAAAGAAGAACATTTGGTGTTCTAGAAAGGATTTTTTTTTCTGAAGCACCAAAAATAAAATTTCTCACATCTTTTGTCCAGAAATTTACATGTATACATAGAACATTGACATTAACACGTCTAGTTTCATCCATATTTTTGTACATTGTACATGCCATTTTTTTGGTAAACCTTGGAGCATATGCTTTCGGGAGCCAATTTGAGTACCCGTGTTGTTTTCTGGAATTATTATCTTCTTTCTTTAAGAGAAGACTATTTTTTTCTAAAGTAAAACAATGTAAAATGTGATCAAACATGTATAAAAAATTGTTCACATCCATTATATCAAGGTGTATTACCATGAGATACATAATGAAATACACTTTCTGTATAATACCTATATCATATAATAGTGGCTGGAATTTTTAACGCGGACTTTTGGCTCTCGGGTGCTACACACCCCCATACACCCCAAAAATTGTACTGATTTTAAAAAGCCAAAAAAAAAATTGAACCTTCCTGAAATCCAAGGATGATCAAGTTTGTACTCGTAAAAAAATGTTTGGAAAAGAAATGATTCCCATGGTCACCAAGGCAAAAAACAAATTATGAAAATATAAAATGAATAGTACCTGGTTAGACGTTTCAAATTTGTATTTTTTTACACAGATACAATGAAAGTAATTCTCCACGGAAATAATTTTATACAAGTACAATACCTGATCATCTTTGATTTAAAAAAATCGATTTTTTAACCTTTTTAAAATTATTTTTATTTTTTCAAATATGGGGGTATAGCACCCGAGATGTCCTATGCATTCCTCCTGGAATTTTTCTCTACAAACTCAGTTGAAATAAACTCAGTCGACTGTCTATTGCTTGACTTTGAAAAGTTAATAGACCTTCTTTTTTCATTGTATATGTCAAAGATTATTATTTTTCATTTTAAGAAATACACAAAGCGCATCGAATACAATATAACCAGTTGTTGATCCCCTTTCGATGCTCTTGCTTTGCGACGGTGGCATTCCAAGCAGACAAACACCGCTCCTCGGGCTCCTTTTATATTATCGATCCCTTCGTCAATGTTCAGAGAGGGTTAGTCTATTGTAAACGAGTCATTAGCGCCGTGGTGTTAGCCAAATTGCACGCATTACGATGTCCACCTCTGAGGGACTGTTGTCTACGCCTGTATGGCTCACCAATTCTACGTGCTACCACTATGTGTCCATGTATGGTCGTGCGTCAGGGACACGTCCCTCTTACAGGCCGGTTTGTACTTATCTCCTTTGCCAGCATCATATCAAAATTAGTGTGCCATTTTTCCAGCAATTTCAGTGTTCCTTTCTGTGTACCACATAGAAGGCTAACTAGATATAAAGAAGATCGGAACGGCGAGACAATGACAATCTTTAAGCGAAGATTAAGTAACCATCCCATGTGAGAAGCAAAAATCAGGACTGTACTCTTTGCATCTCGCTGTCACTGTTTCCTGTGTCAAAGTTCGGTGGACGACTGTTAGAGCAATTAGTAGGCCATGAAGCTGGTAATACTCCTATCGGGCAGATAGAGGCCCCCATATGGTCCATATAGTATCATCTCAACATCATTATTAATGTCTGATTTACATGTGGGGGAGCCGGGGAAGATCTGCATGTTAGAGCATCTCCAGCCGCGTCCCCCAAACCGTCCCCCAAACCGCGCCGGATTGAGCGTTTGGGGGACGTGTTTTGTTCGTGCCGCCTTTGGGGGACGTCGCTCCCCAGCCGCGTCCCCCAAACGCCTCCCCCAAACATTTAAAATACTTTTTTTTGGTTTTTTTATTTCAATTTTCACAAACTAATACATAATTTGGAACGTGGTTTACAAGAAAACATAATTGGGAACGTGGTTTTCCACAAACTAATACAGAGTTTGAACCGTCGTGGACACAAATATAAAATTTTGCAAAGAAACTAAACCTAACTAGGTCGTGCATCGAAGGTTTCCTGTGTTCGCTGCTAAGAAAGAACACTCGAGGGCACACCCAGTCACCTAAACTGGAAAATCCAGTGGGAGGATGGTGCCCTTGTTGGTTCTACCGATGAGGCGAACAGGCAGAAACCTACGTGCACGTGTTCGCTGCGAAGAAAGAACACTCAGTCGTCCTCCTCGTCGGTGTTGTCGCCCTGGTAGTCCCGGCGGCACCGCGTCTCGTCGAAGACCTTGACGCTCATGTCCCTGTCGCCGAAGTAGGAGAACAGGAGGATGAAGCCGGCTTGGAGGCTGTGGTGCCGCGCGAACTTCTCCCAGCCGATGTTGAGGTACATCTTGCCGCGCGCGTCGTAGATCACGTCGACGATCCATCGGTAGTAGCTGCACGTAGTCTCCCGCAGATGCATCGTGCGCGGGCGATCGTCGCCGGCGACGTAGTCGGCGAAGGAGTCCGGCAGCCTCTGGATGCTGCGCGGGTCGCCCTTGAGGACGAGGACGAACTCGAACCGCACGTCCGGCTCCACGTCCATCTCCGACGATGATGAAGCCGGCGGCGTGGAAGGCGGCGGCGAGTGTTCAGCTCTGCCGCGGCCACGACCACGACCACGACCACGGCCGCGAGGTCGGCCTCCGCCTCTACCGGACATAGCGTCGAGTCTTGTTGAGATGGTGGCGGCTAGGGTTTGGGAGAGAGGCGCTAGGGTTTGTGTGTGAGAGGGACGATGAGAGGCGGCCCTTTTATAGGCCGGAGGGAGGCGGGGAGCGGTGGCGCGCATTAACGCCGGCACGCAGAGCTAGGCGCGACGGGACGCGTCGCTGCGTCGCTGCGGGAACTGCACCGTCGCTGCGTCGCTGCGGGAACTGCACCGCCGCCAATAACTTTCGTCGCGAGGTAGGCGACGGTTAGGTTAAAAATTTATTGTGCCGCTGACGAGTCGGCCCCGCCACTCCCCGTCTCGCTTTTCATTGTGTCCGGCGTCCCCGGTGCGTCCCCTGTGGGACGGGGACGGGCTCGGGGCGCCGGACACCGAATGGGGGCGCGCCGGACAAAAAAGGGTTTTGGGGGACGCGGCTGGAATGCATTTTCTGTCCGGCGCGCCCCAAATCCCTTTGGGGGACGCGGCTGGAGATGCTCTTAGGTTTAACCTGGTGTTACAAAACTCTACCTCTTCTTCCTTGTCATCACGGCATAAATTGATGCAGAGGCAGGGGTTCACCCCGTATCGAAAAAAATCACGGCATAAATTGTGGGACACTTCTCGCAAATTAAGTTGGTGGTCGCTAGACAGGGCAACTTCATGATTGATGATCACACGATTATTCCAACTCAATTTGTTGTCCATATTGTGTAATCTGTATAATGTAGTTCAGTTTTCTTCACACCAACAAATTAGGACGAGTCACTGGATTGTTTTGCCCAACCCACCTTCATTCCTAGACATTTCACAGGGGAATTTTTTTTCTTTTGATCTCTCAACTGTTGCCTATTTAGTCGCCGTATTTACAAACAAGAAAAGTGTAGAAACTAATTTGATCTATTTGTAATTTCTATTAGTTTTGGTGTTTTGACAGCATTTGATGGTTAATAGACCGGTGGTCCTTTTTGCAAAAATATTATAAAAGTAATAATAAATGGTAAATTGACAGTAAAGTGACTAAATAAACAAATATGAAAAAAGAAATTTGACCCCAAACGGTATTTAGGAATAATTTTGATTTTTTCCAACAAGTTTTTTGTTTATCTATTTATTTTCGTCACTGTCATTTCTGATTTATTATTTTCATATATTTTCTCATAATTTGATTTTATTTATTTTCCAGAAAATTATAGCATTTGACAAAAACTTCTTATATTTATGACAATACTCTTGTGCTACCTAGAACGCCAGATGTGTAAAACCAACGCTACAAATTGGTCTTGGCTGAGATCATGGATCTCTGCTGAAAGCTTTAGTAGAAGCTATTACATTTGGCTTGTATTACATGTCATAGGTTAAACTTGTCTTATTTTGCAGTCAAGCAGGCGAAGGTACTGGACAATATGGATAGAAACACACTTTTTTCGATTTGACAACACAGTGATAGACTCTGCTCTTGTGGCAATAGTTCTTAAATCAGAGAACAGACTTCAGTTACCTGTATGTCCCGTCGCTTTAAGGTATATCTGACAGGACATGACAGCCGGATATGATGTATTCAGCCAACCAAAATTTGTAGCTAGCGTAGCAGATTGCGTGCCTAGCTGTAGATGCAGCAGTGGTCTCGTCTTAGTTAAACGACCTGTTCAAATCTAAGGTCTGCAGACTGCAGTGCTTACCTCTCCGACGCTCCGTTCATAATGTATATCTAAGGAAATGTTATGCTACGTAGTAGTACCTCGCCACTGTCTAATCTGATAGCTCTCTCACTTAGCTACTTACCGAAGATGGGATTTGGCAAACTATACTTCGAAGAAAGTACATCGGCTCGAAGACATTATCTCAAGTGGTTTGGAAACCTGGGGATTCACACTTCTGGGCTGGTCTTATGGCGACAAAAAATGTCTTTTTTCGATATGGGACTTTCTCTATTAAGAATGGAGCACAGATACGGTTCTAGGAGGATGCTTGGCTCGACAATGCACCCCTAAGTGAACAGTATCCCGCTTTGTATAGAATTGCACGTCGCCAAGGTGATACCATTGCAACTGTAATGGTTACTTCACCCCCGAATGTGACGTTCAGACGGGTTTTACTAGGACAAAGGCTTGTGGCATGGAACAATCTAATTCAGCGGCTTGGAGATATTCAGTTATCGCCAGAGCCAGATGAATTTCGATGGAATCTCCATGTAGATGGTACTTTTTCTGTAAAATCTTTATACAATGCGATCCTGCTTTCTGATTTACCAGTTGATAAAAAAAAAATTAGAAGATGAAGATACCACAAAAAATTAAAAATTTTGGATGGTACCTTCGTCGCGGGGTTATACTCACCAAAGACAATCTTGTTAATCGGAATTGGCACGGAAGTACACGATGTGTCTTTTGTCATCATGATGAAACCATCAAACATGTATTCTTCCAGTGCCAGTTTGCGAGATCTATATGGTCAGTCATCCAAGTAGCGTCTACCTTGTATCCGCCGACTAGTGTCGCTAATGTCTTTGGCAATTGGCTTCATGGTATTAACTCAAGGTTTAAAATGCTTCTTAGGATGGGGGCGCTAGCAGTTATCTGGGCGCTCTGGCTATGTAGAAATGACAAGATCTTTAGTGACAAAAATTGCTCTTTGTTGCAGGTCATCTACAGATGCACGGGTATTCTCCGTTCGTGGTTACCTCTTCAGCGTATGGAGAACCGAGACCTATTTACGGAGGTCTGTACACGGTTGGAGGATACGGCGAGGGATACTTTTTCCCTACATGGGTGGCAGCATAGTCTACGGATAGTAGCTCCACCTACATCTTAGGCGCCATATGATTCATCGTTCCGATATGTATTTCGCCTTTTTTATGTTTTGTAACTTTGGACTCTTGAGACAACAAACGGCTGTGTGCATCCTGGTTATGCAGAGGCTGGATGTAATTGCTTCTTGAAGTAATAAAGCATCCTTTATCGAAAAAAAAAACTTAGCATTGTAAGAAGATGTTTTTTCCTAAAAAAGAGGGGGCAATCTAGGGTTCCACCGTCACTGCCATCTGCCTCATCCCCCATCTCTGGCTGGGAATCGACGGTCCCCGCCTCCTCTGTTTTCCCCTCTGGGGGTGAAAGGGGGTATGGACACTGGACATGCACTAGGCGTTGTAGTAAGGTCAACTGGTAGGGATGTTATGGTGGCTATGTCAGTACCGCGCGAGATAAGAATAAGATATACCCGCCTTCTCGTCAACCTTGTCGGTGGTGACTTGTGTGGTCGCTGCTCCCATGGATTGATGAATCTCATTCAGTCTACATGTTTTAGATGTTTGGTGTTAAAAGATTCTGACCAAATGAATGCTTCAATGGCGACAACTTCGGCTCTAGGGTGTTGGTCTATAGGGGCACATGTACGAAGACTTCCCGACTGTGATGAACAACGTCAGGCCGGCTCCAGTAGGGCAGCGATGAAGTTGTGTACAAGTTGTAGGTGAGCTAATCCCACAGCTTTTTTGTGAAACACCTTCAAATTTTGGATATTTGGGTATTGGTTCTTGCTATATAGGTAGTCTGGCCCTACAGGTTTATGTCCCTGGCTTCGCTACTGCGGTAGGGTAACAACGACAACGGTGCGTTGCCGGCTCGCTCTGGCAGTGGCAATGCTTGTTACTTTGTCCGAGAATCTTGATGTAATTTTTATTTTGCTTATGATGTTCTGTACTTCTTGTGAACTCATATAATAGATCGGAATCCTTTTCGCAAAATAAAAAATTGGAGAATGCATGCGGGCACCCGGCTGCGTGCTAACTCATGGTGACAGTTGTAAAAGAAAGCAATTTAGCTTAGCTGCCGAACTGTGTCTCATTGTCCGTTCCTCTAGCTTGCATCGGCGCGGCACTGCCGTCACCATCGAGAGAGTTGAGAAAAAATCCGCGGAAATAACAGAAAAAAAAGTTAAAGTTGTTATATTGTGCTTCCAACAACAAGCGAGATGAGCTGTGCGCGGTGCCAAGAAAAACCAGCTGGACGTACTAACACGGAGCGGACGAACGGCAACGGTCTAGCACTACCACATATGTAACGGAAAGCAGACAGAGCGCAAATGGACGCGGTTTCGTGACCCAACACAGACATCTTTATTTGGCTTTTCTCTCTCGGTGAGCAATTTCCGGTGAAGCCACTGTATGATAGTGGCAAGGAATGAAGGAATGCACATGGATGGATGGTAGTGATGCAGCACCACAACACGAGGACATGACTGAAAAGTATAACTAATTGCGCATTCCTGCAATTCCGCTCAATTGGAGTAACCATAGACGTGAACATTAGAGCATCTCCACCGGTGCCAACGATAGCGGCCCCGATAGTAATTTGGGGCCCGGGACGAAAATGGGCTCGCACCGGCGCGCCCCAAACGGCGCCGGCCAATTTTGGAGCCCAATAGAATCGCCGGCAACCCCGTGTCGGCCCCTTCGCCAAGGGCGCGAATCGGGCGCGCCGACGCCTCGCGGAACGACGGTTTTCGCGGGTGGGGGTGCCTTGTCAGCGAGGGGACGTGGCGGTTCGCATCGGAAACGACGCGGGGAGGTTGGTCATCGGCGTTAATGGCCCCCCGCACGGAAACCAAAACGGCGATGGCGGCGACTGGCCACGCGGCATCCACCTACCTTACCCACGCGCCTTCAATGCGCGTCCACCGCCTTCCTTAAAACCACACCAGCGCGCACTCCTCTCTTTTCCCCGCCGCCATCATCCCTAGTCGTCGTCGTCCTCAACCTCCGCGAGAACCACCACCCGCACGCGAACGCGATGGCACACAACGACCAGGCCGACGGCAGCGGAGACAACATCCTCCGCTCGACGCAGTTGTCGTACGACGAGGCCAACGTGCTGTACTTGCACCGCATCCCCGTGCCAGTGCAGTATAAGCTGCCGCACGGCTGGCACGTCTCCAACGGCAGCTTCGTCGTGCCGCCACCACCGCCACGAGGACTGATACGTCTCAAACGTATCTATAATTTCTTATGTTCCATGCTAGTTTTATGACAATACTCACATGTTTTATATACACTTTATATCATTTTTATGCATTTTCCGGCTCTAACCTATTAACAAGATGCCGAAGCGCCAATTCCTGTTTTCTGCTGTTTTTGGTTTCAGAAATCCTACACAGGAAATATTCTCGGAATTGGACGAAACAAAATCCCACGGTCTTATTTTCCACGGAGTCTTCCAGAACACCGAAGAGGAGACGAAGAGGGGCCACGAGGCGGTCCCACCATAGGGGGGCGCGGCCCCACCCCTGGCCGCGCCGCCATATGGGGTGGGCCCCTAGGGCGTCCCCCGACTCTGGCCCTTCGCCTATATAATCCTTCCGTCGCGAAAACCCTAGTACCGAGAGCCACGATACGAGAAAAGTTATTGAGACGCCGCCGCCGTCAACCCCATCTCAGGGGGTTCTGAAGATCACCTCCGGCACCCTACCGGAGAAGGGAATCATCACCGGAGGGCTCTACATCACCATGCCCGCCTCCGGACTGATGCGTGAGTAGTTCATCCTTGGACTATGGGTCCATAGCAGTAGCTAGATGGTTGTCTTCTCCTATTATGCCATCATATTTAGATCTTGTGAGCTACCTATCATGATCAAGATCATCTATTTGTAATGCTACATGTTGTGTTTGTTGGGATCCGATGAATATGGAATACTATGTCAAGTTGATTATCGATCTATCATATATGTGTTGTTTATGATCTTGCATGCTCTCCGTTGCTAGTAGAGGCTCTGGCCAAGTTGATACTTGTAACTCCAAGAGGGAGTATTTATGCTCGATAGTGGGTTCATGTCTCCATTGAATCTGGGGGAGTGACAGCAACCCCTAAGGTTGTGGATGTGTTGTTTACATTACGCACAGTACTTAATGCAATTGTGTGTTGTTTGCAACTTAATACTGGAAGGGGTGCGGATGCTAACCCAAAGGTGGACTTTTTAGGCATAGATGCATGCTGGATAGCGGTCTATGTTCTTTTTCGTAATGCCCTAAGTAAATCTCATAGTAGTCATCATGATATGTATGTGCATTGTTATGCCCTCTCTATTTGTCAATTGTCCAACTGTAATTTGTTAACCCAACATGTTATTTATCTTATTGGAGAGACACCACTAGTGAACTGTGGACCCCGGTCCATTCTTTTACATCTGAAATACAACCTACTGCAATCATTGTTCTCTGTTGTTCTTCGCAAGCAAACATCATTCTCCACACCATACGTTTAATCCTTGTTTACAACAAGCCGTTGAGATTGACAACCTCACTGTTAAGTTGGGGCAAAGTATTTAGATTGTGTTGTGCAGGTTCCACGTTGGCGCCGGAATCCCTGGTGTTGCACTGCACTACACTCCGTCACCAACAACCTTCATGTGGCCTTTAACTCCTACTGGTTCGATAAACCTTGGTTTCTTACTGAGGAAAAACTTGCTGTTGTACGCATCACACCTTCTTCTTGGGGTTCCCAACGGACGTGTGCTTTACCGTCACAAGGAGCTACCTTCTGGCACCGTTGCAAGCCAACTCCCGCGCCAGCAAGGACCACAGACGCAGGCCCTCGCCAGGCAACGGTGCTCCGAGATGACGTCGGGGGAGAGGAGCCTCCCGGAGAATGCCCTCGATAGCCCGTCCTGGGAACAACGCTTCGGCAACGAGCGCGCCGTCGAGCTCGCGCGGACGAACAATCCCTCGGGCGGCCGCTTCAACACGTCGGCCGCCTTGCCTGGTGGTACGGCCGCGACGTCGACGCCATGCTCCACGAGTACGGCTACCGTCCACGCTTCCGCGGGCAACGGGAGCCGGTCTACTTCCCATAGGCGGCGACCATGGCGCTGACGTCTACCATGCAGGGGGCGCCGGCACGGACCGCGGCGTCCAGAACCTGAGGCGTCGTCATCCGCGACGATGCGGCGCGGCGCGCCTCCTCTGCTCCGGTTCGTCGGACGATGGGGTCGGGCCGCCGCTCCCGCGTCAAGGAGGAGGACGCCACGCCACCACTTCCGCCGGCGAAGAAGACATGGTGGGAGAAGGAGGCCGAGGCGCAGGCGGCCCTCCGTGGTGACAACGACAAGGAGGAGTTCCCCGCCTAGAGATTCATCATCGGCCGCTCCGTTGACGAGGACTATCGTCACATTGCGATCGACCCGCGGCAGGCGGCGGTGTGGTCCGCCAGGGACCACGGCACCAACTTCGTCGACCTTGCCGGACCATCCGAGCTGCCCGCGCCAAAGGAGGAGAAGGCCGACGAGCTAGGAGGAGGCCGACGAAGACGATAGCTGGTCCTTCGGTCCATCCAGCGACAACGACGACGACCTGGACTTCAGCGCCTTCGACTCCTAGTGCCGCTAGATGGTTTTTTTAGTTTTTTATTTTAAATTCACGTTAAATTTGTACAAATTTCGTTCGAACTACGTATGAATATCGTGTTGCAAATTTGTATTTAAATTTCAAAATCTATCGGGGCCGCCTGTTTGGGGGCGCCGGTGTGGGAGCAGCTCCCCCAAATGGAGGACGTTGTGCCGGCGTCCCCCAAACGGAGGTGCCGGTGTTGGAGATATGCCCAAGAGGCAATAATAAAGTGGTTAGTATACATCTTTGTGTTTATGATAAATGTTTGCATACCATGCTATAATTGTATTAACCGAAACATTGATACATGTGTATTATGTAAACAACAAGGAGTCCCTAGTAAGCCTCTTGTATAACTAGCTTATTGATTAATAGATGATCATGGTTTCGTGATCATCAACATTGGATGTTATTAATAAAAAGGTTATGTCATTAGATGAATGATATAATGGACACACACCCAAATAAGCGTAGCATAAGACCACGTCATTAAGTTTAATTTGCTATAAGCTTTCGATACATAGTTACCTAGTTCTTCAACCATGATATCATGTAAATCACTTATACCGAAAGGGTACTTTGATTACATCAAACGCCATTGCGAAAATGGGTGATTATAAAGATGGGATTAAGTATTCGGAAAGTGTGAGTTGAGGCACATGGATCAAGAGTGGGATTTGTCCATCCCGATGACGGATAGATATACTTTGGGCCCTCTCGCTGGAATGTCGTCTGATTAGCTTGCAAGCATGTGACTGGTTCACAAGAGATGATATGCAACGGTACGAGTAAAGAGTACATGTCGGAGACGAGGTTGAACAAGGTATGGAGATACCGATGATCAAACCTCGGACAAGTAAAATATCGCGTGACAAAGGGAATCGATATCGTATGTAAATGGTTCAATCGATCACTAAGTTATCGTTGAATATGTGGGAGCCATTATGGATCTCCAGATCCCGCTATTGGTTATTGGTCGGAGAGGAGTCTTGACCATGTCTACATAGTTCACAAACCGTAGGGTGACACACTTAAGGTTTGATGTCATTTTAAGTAGATATGGAATATGGAATGGAGTTCAAATTTTGTTCGGAGTCTCGGATGGGATCCAGGACATCACGAGGAGGTCCGAAATGGTCCGCAGAATAAGATTCATATATATGAAGTCACTTTCCAAGTTTGGAAATGATCTGGTGCATTTATGGAAGGCGCTAGAATGTTCTAGAACCTTCCGGAAGAAATCACCATGGAAGGCGCTAGAATGGAGGACTCCACCTCCTTGGCCGGCCAAGTAAGAAGGAAAGGGGGGAGTCCCACTCCCTCTAGGTTTGGCCCTTTGGAAGGTTTGGGAGTTGGACTCTTATTCGGATTCTAGGCTAACCCTTGGGGTTCCACCTATATAATGAGGGAGAGATGGAGGGGGCCGGCCACCACCTTGGCCGCACCATCAAGAGGCACCAAGGCCGGCGCCCCAGCTGCCCCCTCTCCCCAAACCCTAGCCGCCCCCTCCTCATACTTCTCCCGTAGCGCTTAGGCGAAGCCCTGCCGGAGATCTCCACCACCACCGCCACCACGCCATCGTGTTGTCGGGTTTCCGAGGAGGATCTACTACTTCCGCTGCCCGCTGGAACGGGGAGAAGGACGTCGTCACCAACACCAAACGTGTGACCGAGTACGGAGGTGCTGCCCGACTGTGGCACCGTCAAGATCTTCTACGCGCTTTTGAAAGCGGCAAGTGATCATCTTCAGCAACAACGAGATCAAATCTCGTAGGCTTTGGAAATCTTCGAGGGTTAGTCTCATGATCTTCTCGTTGCTACCATCTTCTAGATTGGATCTTGGCTTGTTATTCGTTCTTGCGGTAGGAAATTTTTTGTTTTCTATGCTGTGAATCCCAACAGTGGTATCAGAGCCGTGTCTATGCATAGATTGGTTGCACGAGTAGAAAACAATGGTTTTGTGGGCGTTGATGCTTTTGTTGTCTTTAGTTCGTGTACTTTGCATCTTGCGGGATGGTGGGATGAAGCGGCTCGAGCTAACATTACATGACCGCGTTCATGAGATTTGCTCCACGCTCGACATGCAACTTGTATTGCATAAGTGGCTTTGCAGGTGTCTGTCTCTCCCACCATAGTGAAGATTCAATCTACTATTTCTATTGACAACACTAGTATCACCGTTGTGGTTCATGTTCGTAGGTAGATTGGATCTTACTCGAAAACCCTAAACCACGTAAAATATGCAAACCAAATTAGAGGCGTCTAACTTGTTTTTGCAGGGTTTGGTGATGTGATATGGCCATGATATGATGATGAATATGTATGATATGATCATTATTGTATTGTGGCAACCGGCAGGTGCCTTATGGTTGTCTTTAAATTTCATGTTGAAGTATTATTTCAAAGTAGTTGTAATAGTTGCTACATGGGAGAACAACCATGAAGACGGCGCTATTGACCTTGACGCTACGCCGACGATGATGGAGATCATGCCCGTTGATGATGGAGACCATGTCCGTGCTTTGGAGATGAAGATCAAAGGCGCAAAGACAAAAGGGCCATATCATATCACATATGAATTGTATGTGATGTTAATCCTTTTATGCATCCTGTATTGCTTAGATCGCGACGGTAGCATTATAAGATGATCCCTCTCACTAAATATCAAGATAATAAAGTGTTCATCCTTAGTATGCAGTTGCTAAGACTTGTCATTTCGAAGCATCACGTGATGATCGGGTGTGATAGATTCTACATGTGCATACAACGGGTGCAAGCCAGTTTTGCATACGCGGATACTAAGGTTGCCTTGACGAGCCTAGCATGTACAGACATGGTCTCGGAACACGGGATACCGAAAGGTAGAGCATGAGTCTTATGAATGATATGATGAACACTTTGAGTGTTCGCCTTTGAAGCTACATATTTTCTCGTGATGATCGGAATTGGTGTACTGGATTTGGTTCGTGTGATCACTAAGACAATGCGAGGGATGTTGTTTTGAGTGGGAGTTCACCTAGTTAATTTAAGAATTGAAATTTGAACTCAATTTGTCATAAACTTAGTCTAAACTCTTTGCAAATATGTTGTAGATCATGGCGTCCCCCTCCATCAATTTTAACCAGTTCCTAGAAAGAAAAGCTTAAAAGCAACGGTAGTAACTTCACCGACTGGTTCCGTCATGTGAGGATTTTCCTCAATGGTGGAAATCTGCAATTTGTGCTCGATGCACCGCTAGGTCCCCCACCACCACCTGTAGTATCTGAGGAAGTAAAGAATGTTTACGAGACTCGGGTGACACGGTACTCTCAAGTTCAGTGTGCCATCCTGTGCAGCCTAGAGGCGAAGCTCCAAAAGCGTTTTGAGCAGCACGACCCTTATGAGCTGGTCCTTGAGTTAAAAGCTATCTTTGAAACTCATGCGGTCATGCAAAGCTATGAGGCCTCGAAACACTTCTTTGGATGTATGATGGAAGAGGGCAGCTCCGTTAGTGAGCATGTGCTCGCTATGTCCAGGCATGCGAAGAAGCTCAGTGACTTGGGGATGGTGATTTCTAACCAGCTGGGTATTCATCGTGTCCTCCAATCATTGCCACCAACTTACAAGAACTTTGTGATGAACTACAACATGCAGAACATGAGCAAAGAGTTACCTGAACTCTTCTCCATGCTGAAATCTGCTAAGATTGAGATACAGAAAGAGCACCAAGTGTTGATGGTCAACAAGACCACCAGTTTCAAGAAGCAAGGCAAACCTAAGAAGGGCAACTTCAAGAAGGGCGGCAAGAAAGTTGCTGCGCCTCCTGAGAAGCCTAAGGCTGGCCCTAAACCTGATACTGAGTGCTATTACTGCAAGGAAAAGGGGCACTGGAAGCATAATTGCCCCAAGTACATGGCTGGTCTGAAGAGCGGCCTTGTCAAGAAAAAGAAAGGTATATTTGATATACATGTTATAGATGTCTATCTTACTGGTTCTCGTAGTAGTGCCTGGGTATTTGATACTGGTTCGGTTGCTCACATTTGTAACTCGAAATAGGAACTACAGAATAAACGAAGTCTAGCAAGGGACGAGGTGACGATGCGCGTTGGAAATGGATCCAAGGTCGATGTGATCGCCGTCGGCACGCTCCCCCTACATCTACCTTCGGGATTAGTTTTATACCTTAATAGTTTTTATTTGGTGCCTGCGTTGAGCATGAACATTATATATGTATCTTGTTTAATGTAAGACGGTTATTCATTTAAGTCAGAGAATAATGGTTGTTCTATTTATATGAATAATATCTTTTATGGTCATGCGCCTGAGATGAATGGTTTATTCTTGTTAAATCTCGATAGTAGTGATACACATGTTCATAACATTGATGCTAAGCGAACTAAATTAAATGATAATTCTACTTATATGTGGCACTGTCGTCTTGGTCATATTGGAGTGAAGCGCATGAAGAAACTCCATTCCGATGGACTTCTTGAGTCACTTGACTTTGAGTCACTTGATAGATGTGAAGCATGTCTACTGGGAAAAATGACTAGGACTCCATTCTCTGGTACAATGGAGCGAGCTACAGACTTGTTGGAAAGCATACATACCGATGTGTGCGGACCAATGAGTGTAGCATCGCGCGGTGGTTATTATTATGTTCTAACCTTCACGGATGATCTGAGTAGATATGGGTATATCTATTTCATGAAACATAAGTCCGAAACTTTTGAGAAGTTTAAGGAATTCCAAAGTGAAGTAGAAAATTAATGTAATAAGAAGATTAAGTTTCTGCGTTCTGATCGTGGAGGCGAATATCTGAGTTATGAGTTTGGCATGCATTTAAAGAAATGCGGAATACTTTCACAGTTGACACTGCCGGGAACACCACAGCGCAATGGTGTGTCCGAACGTCGTAATCGAACTCTCTTAGATATGGTTCGTTCTATGATGTCTCTTACCAATTTACTATTATCGTTTTGGGGTTATGTATTAGAGACAACCGCATTCACTTTAAATAGGGCACCATCTAAATCCGTTGAAACGACACCGTATGAATTATGGTTTGGGAAGAAACCTAAGCTGTCGTTCCTTAAAGTTTGGGGTTGCAAAGCTTATGTAAAGAAGTTACAACCTGACAAGCTAGAGCCCAAAGCGGAGAAATGCATCTTCATAGGATACCCTAAAGAAACTATTGGGTACACTTTCTATCACAGATCCGAAGGCAAAATCTTTATTGCCAAGAACGGATCCTTTCTTGAGAAGGAGTTTCTCACTAAAGAAGTGACTGGAAGGAAAGTAGAACTCGACGAGGTTATTGAACCTTCTCTCGTAGATCAGAGTAGCACAGTACCGGAAGATGTTCCTGTGCAGGCTGCACCGATAGGAGAGGAAGCAAATGATAATGATCATGAAACTTCGAACGAGGAAGCTACTGAACCTCGCAGATCGACGAGGGAGTGTACCACTCCTAATTGGTATGATCCCTGTCTAAATGTCATGATTGTGGATAACAATGATGAAGACCCTGCGACGTATGAGGAAGCAACAATGAGCCCAGATTCCAACAAATGGCAAGAAGCCATGAAATCCGAAATGGGATCCATGTATGATAACCAAGTGTGGACTTTGGTAGACTTACCTGATAGCCGCAAGGCTGTTGAGAGTAAATGGATCTTCAAGAGAAAAACAGATGCTGATGGTAATATTACTGTCTATAAATCTCGACTTGTCGCGAAGGGGTTCCGACAAATTTAAGGAGTTGACTACGATGAGACTTTCTCACCTGTAGCGAAGCTAAAGTCTGTGAGGATTTTGTTAGCAATAGCTGCATTTTTCGATTATGAGATTTGGCAGATGGATGTCAAAACAGCGTTCCTTAATGGTGACATTGAGGAAGAGTTGTATATGGTATAACCCAAAGGTTTTGTCGATCCTAAAAATGCTGACAAGGTATGCAAACTTCAGCGTTCCATTTATGGACTGAAGCAAGCATCCCGGAGTTGGAACCGACGCTTTGATAGTGTGATCAAAGACTTCGGGTTTATACGGACTCATGGAGAGGCCTGTATTTACAAGAAAGTGAGTGGGAGCTCTGTAGCGTTCCTGATATTATATGTAGATGCCATATTATTGATTGGGAATGATATAGAACTATTAAGCAGTGTTAAAGGTTATTTGAATAAGTGTTTTTCAATGAAAGACCTTGGTGAAGCAGCGTACATATTAGGCATCAAGATTTATAGAGATCGATCAAGACGCCTAATAGGGCTTTCACAGAGTACATACCTGGACAAGATTCTAAAGAAGTTTAGAATGGATGAAAGCAAGAAAGGGTTCTTGCCTATGTTGCCAGGTAAGTTCTTGAGTAAAACTCAAGGTCCGGCTACGGCAGAAGAAAGAGAGAGGATGAACCAGATCCCCTATGCCTCGGCAGTAGGCTCTATCATGTATGGCATGCTATGTACTAGACCGGATATCACACATGCTGTTAGTTTGACTAGCAGATATCAAAGTGATCCAGGGATGGAACACTAGACAACGGTCAAGAATATCCGGAAGTACTTGAAAAGGACTAAGGGTATGTTTCTTTCTTATGGCGGTGACCAAGAGCTCATTGTAACTAGTTACACTGATGCAAGTTGGAACACTGGTCCTAGTGACTCTAAGTCTCAGTCTGGGTATGTTTATATTGAATGGTGTTGCAGTTAGCTGGATGAGTTCCAAGCAGTGCACAGTGGCGAAGTCTTCAACTGAATCAGAATACATAGCGGCTTCGGAGGCTTCATCGGAAGCGGTATGGATGAAGAGGTTCATTGTTGAGCTTGGTGTGGTTCCTAGTGCATTGGACCCATTAGTCATCTATTGTGACAACATGGGTGCCATCGCCAATGCACAAGAACCAAGGTCACACAAGAAGCTGAAGCATATCAAGCCGCGTTTTCATTCGATTCGCGAGTACATCGAAGATGGTGAAGTAAAGATTTGCAAAGTACACACCGATCTGAATGTGGCAGATCCGTTAACTAAAGCTCTCCCTAGGGCAAAGCATGACCAACACCAGAATGCCATGGGTGTTAGGTACCTTACAATGTAATCTAGATTATTGACTCTAGTGCAAGTGGGAGACTGTTGGAGATATTCCCAAGAGGCAATAATAAAGTGGTTATTATATATCTTTGTGTTTATGATAAATGTTTGCATACCATGCTATAATTGTATTAACCGAAACATTGATACTTGTGTGTTATGTAAACAACAAGGAGTCCCTAGTAAGCCTCTTGTATAACTACCTTGTTGATTAATAGATGATCATGGTTTTGTGATCATGAACATTGGATGTTATTAATAACAACGTTATGTCATTAGATGAATGATATAATGGACACACACCCAAATAAGCGTAGCATAAGATCACGTCATTAAGTTCAATTTGCTATAAGCTTTCGATACATAGTTACCTAGTCCTTCGACCATGAGATCATGTAAATCACTTATACCGGAAGGGTATTTTTATTACATCAAACGCCACTGCGTAAATGGGTGGTTATAAAGATGGGATTAAGTATTCGGAAAGTGTGAGTTGAGGCACATGGATCAAGAGTGGGATTTGTCCATCCCGATGACAGATAGATATACTCTGGGCCCTCTCGTGGAATGTCGTCTGATTAGTTTGCAAGCATGTGACTGGTTCACAAGAGATGATATGCCACGGTACGAGTAAAGAGTACTTGTCGGAGACGAGGTTGAACAAGGTATGGAGATACTGATGATCAAACCTCGGACAAGTAAAATATCGCGTGACAAAGGGAATCAGTATCGTATGTAAATGGTTCAATCGATCACTAAGTTATCATTGAATATGTGGGAGCCATTATGGATCTCCAGATCCCGCTATTGGTTATTGGTCGGAGAGGAGTCTTGACCATGTCTACATAGCTCGCGAACCGTAGGGTGACACACTTAAGGTTTGATGTCGTAATAAGTAGATATGGAATATGGAATGGAGTTTGAATTTTGTTCGGAGTCTCAGATGGGATCCAGGACATCACGAGGAGGTCCGGAATAGTCCGGAGAATAAGATTCATATATAGGAAGTCACTTTCCAAGTTTGGAAATTATCCGGTGCATTTATGGAAGGCGCTGAATATTCTAGAACCTTCCAGAAGAAATCACCATGGAAGGTGGAGTCCCGGTTGGACTCCACCAACCCTAACTTGCCAACCAATTGGGAGGGTGGAGTCCATGGAGGACTCCACCTCCTTGGCCGCCCAAGTAAGAAGGAAAGGGGGGGAGTCCCACTCCCCCTAGGTTTGGCCCGTTGGAAGGTTTGGGAGTTGGACTCTTATTCGGATTCTAGGGATAACCCTTGGGGTTCCACCTATATAATGAGGGAGAGAGGGAGGAGGCCGACCACCACCTTGGCCGCACCATCAAGAGGCACCAAGGCCGGCGCCCTAGCTGCCCCCTCTCCCCAAACCCTAGCCGCCCCCCTCCTCATACTTCTCCCGTAGCGCGTAGGCGAAGCCCTGCCGGAGATCTCCACCACCACCGCCACCACGCCGTCGTGATGTCGGGTTTCCGAGGAGGATCTACTGCTTCCGCTGCCCGCTGGAATGGGGAGAAGGATGTCGTCATCAACACCGAACGTGTGACCGAGTACGGAGGTGCTGCCCGCTGTGGCACCGTCAAGATCTTCTACGCGCTTTTGAAAGTGGCAAGTGATCATCTTCAGCAACAACGAGATCAAATCTCGTAGGCTTTGGAAATATTCAAGGGTTAGTCTCATGATCTTCTCGTTGCTCCCATCTTTTAGATTGGATCTTGGCTTGTTATTCGTTCTTGCGGTAGGAAAATTTTCGTTTTCTATGCTACGAATGCCAACAGTCGGCGCCTCTATCGGCGCCTATTTGGGGGCTACCAGTGGAGATGCTCTTACCAATTAAACAGTTTTTAAAATATGGGATAAAAACCTGGATTCTCCACTGAAAAGATGCATACCACTTCTTTTTATTATGTTGTTCACCAAATGACGGGCAAGAATTTGTCAGAAAATCCCAAGTCACCACACCACCCATGCACTGACCACACCACACCCTATATGCACCAAAGAAAAGTGGTAATTTCAAATAAAGTCAAAATAATAATATTCTTTTTAGATTCAAAGATGATCAAGTATTGTACTTGTATAAAATTGTTTTGCCAAAAATGGTAAAAAAATTATGACAAATATAGCGTAAATAGTACTTGTACAATGAAAGTCATTCCATGGCGAAATATTTTTATACGAGTACAACAAATAATCATCTTCGATTCAAAAATTGAAATTTTTTGGGGTTTTTTGAATTACTGATTTTCTTCCCATGTACATGTATTTTCCTGGATGCAACTGACTTCCTTCTAGCTCAAACAGTCAAGATAATTCTAGAAATTCACAGGGTGAAGCACCCAAAGGCACAAAACTTGATGTGTGCCGATGCTCTGGTATGCAACCACCAACTAATCCATCACTGCCACTACCACTACAATATGTATATCGCCTCTGCATAAATCTCATGAGATGATGGAGACTCAACTGCTTGGTCCTTCAGCGGCAGCTTGCGGCGGCCACTTTGCTATTGATGCCTCTATTGAAACTGAGGAGGGCTGGAAGCATATGGGTCGGGGGCGCTGCCACCAAGCTGTCGAGAGAAGGTCTCGAGCGTAGCCTCGCCTTCAAGCGATGGGCTCATGGAAGGTGCTTCTGCTGCCTCCAGCGTGGCCACCAAATCTGCATATGTTGTGACTATTTCATATGCATTCGTTGTCGTCGCCCTGAGCATCGAGAAAGGTTTTGTCGCACTCGCTCTCCGGTCACTCGCACTCCTTGCTAGAGGAGCTGCTCCCAGTCTGTCTAGCCTTGTCAAACTGCGTTAACCTGTAGTTGAGCTGAGGTTGTGGACCACTCGTCGCTGCTTGTGGTGGAGCCTCCTAGCTCCCCCTCAGAGTGTTGCTGAGTTTCCAATGCCGGTACCAGTTTGGACTCTAGCAAAAATGGACGCGGTTTCGTGACCCAACACAAAACGTCTTCATTTGGCTTTTCTCTCTCGGTGAGGCCACTGTATGATAGTTGCAAAGGAAGGATGCACATGGATAGATGGTACTAGTGATGCAGCACGACAGCACGAGGACATGATTGAAAAGTATAATTAATCGCACATTCCTGTAATCCCGCTCAACTTGAGCAACTATAGACGTAAACATTAGCATTAAACTGTTTTTCTCAAATAGAGGATAAAAACCTGGACTCTCCACCGAAAAGATGCATACGATTTTCTTTATTAAGTTGTTCAATAAATGGCAAGAATACATGTCAGAAAATTTGAAGTGACCACACCACACCTGCAGACTCGATAATGAGGGAAATAATGACGTCCTAGTCCTGTGCCCTAAATACATAAACAACGTCCCACCAGTTAGATAGGAGGGCATCACTAACTCGCTCTATGATGCTCCAGGAGTACACATCTCACGGGCACCTCATGCACACGCTTCAGAAGTTGCCATCACCTTCGTACCATCGACCAATCTCCAAAGAAAAGATCCGCATGATTCTCGCCACTGTCCGTTCCGGCAATCCAAACCTGAGGTTTCCGTCAAAACTCAACGGGACAACTACCACGATAATACCCTCCAAGGAGGTTAGAGGCGCCTGCAAAAGTCGCCGCAACACCGCAGTGGCGATAACAGGTTTGCTCTCCTAGTCACTTGGAGAGGGGTGACAGAGGGACCGCTCCACCTAGTTTCAAAGAGGTAGATGCAACGGACGGGAAGTTTTTGGCTCTCGAGTGACCGAGCACCCTATATCCACCAAAAGAAAGTAGTAAATTCAAATAAAGTCAAAAAAATATTTTTTAGAAATCAAAGATGATCGATTAAGTATTGTACTCGTATAAAATTGTTTGGCCAAGAAATGATAAAAAAAAATATGACAAATGTAGCGCAAATAGTACTTGTACAATGAAAGTCATTGCATGGCGAAATATTTTTATACAAGTACAATACATTAATTCCAAAAAAAATTGATTTTTTTGGGTTCTTTGAATTACTGATTTTCTTCCCATGTATAGGGTGCCCTAGCACCCATGTGCACTGATGTATTTTCCTGGATGCCATTGACTTCCTTCGAGCTCAAACAGTTCAAAATTATTCTAGAAATTCATAGGGAGAATCGCTGAAACGCTCACGCCCAAAGGCACAAAACTTGAAGTTTGCTGAAGCTCTGATCTGCAACCACCAACTAATCCAACACTATCATCTATCTATCGGCACTGCTTAAATCCCGTACGAGAGAAAATTTATACATTACTTATTTCGCGTCTAACATGTAAGTGCGATATGCATCATTTCACCGACCAGCTGTTGGCTTGCGCTATGCAAGTTGACATCCTGCCTCTCTTCTAGTAGTAGCAGTAGTAAACGAAAACAAAAAGAAACGACAAGTTGACATATGTACTCGATGTCGTGCCAAAAGTCGCGGAGAGAACTGTGCCGCACTCGCGTCGGGACCCCTATCACAGAATAGAAAAGAAACAATGGCGATGTTCAAGGAGGAATCGACACTCCTCTCAAAAAAAAAAAAAAAAAAAAGGAGGAATCGACACAGTAATGATCAGGGCATCAGGCGCCGCACACACCCCATGTGATCGTGTGAACCGTGAAACCGCACAGCACAGGAGGATGCGATTGCGAAAGGTGTTTTGTTTTTCAGATCCAAACTCGTTTCATCTTTTCAGGTCAAAGATAGCTAGCCAGGAAAAAAAATCGACCGCACGTGCACGTAAGGGCAACGCTCGACCAACTCTGTTGGCCTGGGCTCGTGTTACCTACCTCACCTCTGTTGGTGTCCATTTGCTACTTTGGTCTACTCACGTTCTACGAGTTTGATCGTGGATGGTCAAGTTCGGCAGCTCGGCTCGCAAGCCGCAGAAAGATCAGGGCAAATCTTCAACATGGGGATGCAAACAGACGCTCATCCACCGTTTGTGTCCGTGTGGGTCTAAAATGTGTAAGAAACTATGTCTAGTGACCCGACGCATATTGATCGGATCGTTCGCGGAGACGCAAACACGACGCATATTTGCGTCTGGGATGCGTTACTGCGGATACTGCACGGACACGGCAAGTGACCGCTCGCTTTTCCATAGACCATAGGGTCTGCCTCGCAGCGAGCTATAGGGTTGTATCAAGCGCATCACTTCCGCGGCCGCCGCTTCGGCGGTAATCGCTTCCGCGTATGTGTCTGCGTCGTAGACTTCGCCATCAATATCACGGCTGCCTCTTCTGCACGCACACTCGCGGGCGGCGGCTGGGCTTCTGCGCCGCCATCAATGGCATCGTGTCCCGCGCGCACCCGGCCTTAAAAGTCGACCGGCATCGTCCCTGCCATTGTCCACACCTCCACTCCCACCCCTCACCACCGCGCGCCACCACATAACCATGGGAAAAAAGAAGCAAGACTCCGAGGCATCCGTCAGCGGCACCAAGAAGGTGGAACGGACGAACTCAGCGCAGATACTTGAACCTCCTTTGCTAGTCCTCCAATCTGGCCTTCATGATATTCTTCACTTCTGACTTCACCATGGAGCAAAAAGTCACCTCATGGCAAGAAAGAACAGAACCTTGCGTCACTCCCTCCAGAACCAAACAGTCGGAATAAAATCATGTGTGCGCACGACCAAATACCACCTGATCCAGCAAACTCCATGAAAGAGATGTACTGTTACATTCTCCCCAGGCAAGAGATGTATTGTTACATTCTCCAGCGGAGCCTTCCGAAACTCAACACCACGGCCAGATCAAGAAGATCATGCCTCATGAGGTTTTTATCTTCGCACAAGAGAAACCCTAGGTCCACCGCCTTTATGCAGGTTGGGTCCCAACGCCGCTGACCATCCCATGTGGAAGGGAAGCGCAGCGATCTCCACCCGCGTAGGACGACAGGCACATCGGCGCGCCACCGTGGCCCTTCGGGCCCAACAGGACCAGATCAGGCCTAGCACCGCACCACCACTGCCCACCCGCCACCGCAGTAGCAGATCAGCCACCGCTGCCGCTAACCCCTGTCGTCATCGAAGAAGAACGGGCGCCGCCCTCCAACCCCAAGACCGCGCCTGGTCGGGCCCCGCCGCCGCTGTGCCGCACGGGCCTTGAGGACGAGGAGGGGGGCGAGCGGCGGAGAGAGGTTGCCACGGGGCGGCGTGCCGCCTCCCGGTGGTTAGGGTATGGGAAGGTTGAGGAGGGTTGAGCTACCTCTTCATGTTAGAAGAGGATAAATAATACTGACTCGCTGGTAGTAAATAACAATTGTTTTGGTATACCTACTCTTAATTTATACTTACGCGGCACTCCCATCATCGTCAAGGAATAACCGAATAAGTCCAAGAGAGTGAAAGACAATACAGAAGAAACAAATCAACGTGAGGTGAGGTCCGCTCACTCCAGAAAGGCGGCAAGAGATTAGCTGGCCAAATCAACAGCATAGTCCTGTCATCAGATTGAGCACAGACGAACGCGGCTACGTGACACGACACCCACGGTGTTGTAGACGTAGTGTCGTAGACGTAGTGTCGTGGCGTCTGAAGGTCTGGGAATTGCGTTTTCTTGGGTCTTGGCCGTGCATGAGGTGGAAGACTGAAGGTTTTCTCGGCTGTGTGGGTCAATGGTGGACCACGATATTTCAGTTACGATGTTGACGCGCTGCGGTGGTGGCAGAGTGTACAACATAGGCTATGTTGCCCTGATTCGGTGGGCAGAGAAGGAGGCGTGAGGCGATACAGACGAAAGTTCTGATCCTACCGGTTTTGAGTTGGCGTCGGTAACAACTTCGTTCGTGGGTGTCATTTTTCCCTTGGAGGCTTCGTCGAGGTGTGTCGGCATGTTTCTCGCTCTCAATTAGGTTTGGTAGTTGTCTATCTAGGTTCAAAGCGGCAATCAGGGCCGGCCCTGGCCCATGGTAGCTTTTGATGGCCACCTAGGGCCCAGGCTGAGAGGGGGCCTAGGATCAAAGCTACGATGAGCTGGAAAAAATTAAAACAGATGAACAAGCCTAACGAGAAGGACGCAACAAGTATGCAAGCGAGTCCACCGATGGCCCCAAGTTTCACCGGGAGTCTCCTACAAAGCCATGACTACACGCTGCGACCGATTCTCTTTGGAAAAAAAAGATGATTAATTTACTCGGGCATGGGACTATCTTTGTCTACCTCGTCTCTGCATCTTGCCTAAGTGCCCTGCTGGCCGGTCGCCTTGCCCAGTCAAACACCTAAGAAAATAGTAAAATCATTCAACGACAAATCTTCCTTATATGAGTACAATACATGATGATATTTGATTGCAGAAAAGATACAAAAAAGTTTACTATTCTACACTCCTACCAAATTTTTATGTATAGGGTGCACTGGCACCCATGTGGCCCAGTGTATTTCCCGTTTTGGGTGCATATATTAGTAGCCCTTTTGCCAACTTGTTCAAGAGCCCCGGAAAACATAGGTCCGGCCCTGGACACAATGACATTGTTTTGGACCATCTTCTCCTTTTTAAGCCTTGTATTTGGAGACACGCCTTAGAGTTTCTATGTTGTGTTGGTTGGATTCCGAAAACTCTAGAAAAAGGCTGACCTCTGGGAAGGGAAGAGACTCGGTCCGTGCGCGACACGTGGTTGAACGTGGGACGCGGAATTTGCCGGTGGACTGCCTCCGCGTTTGACACGTGTTGCTTTCTGGTGATTTTGCGAACCGTCCACTTCTCGTAACGGGTCCGCTTTGCACTTATCGGGTTTACGGAGACCCGTTACGCTGTGGCTTTATCTCCATTTTTTCCCTTATTCTTCTTCTGTCGTCTGGGAGGTTCGTGGGTTCTGGTTCTTTCGGCTCGTCGTCTCGTCGGCGGCGCTGCTATTTTCCCTTCTCCTCCGTTGTTGTCGAGAACCTCTCGCAACTCATCGTCGGCGGACGTTTTTCCTGCTCCAGAGGTAAGCGCCGTCGCGTTTTTCTGGCTGCTTAGGGTTTCTAAGATCTTGGTTTTTCCCTTTGATTCGATTAGATCGAATCAGTTTTTTCCCTTTGTATTTCCGGGCAGTAAGTTTTCTGGGGAATTAATGGGAGGAAGGTAGCACTTTCAAATGGAAAATATGCGGAAGGCGGATGCAGATGCGTTTTCCCTTAGTAAAGTCGTGCTTTTTTTATCGATTTCTTCCGCTGCTTCTTGGTTACACACCTTCTGAGGAACATTAGTTAGGGTTTCCCTTTGTCGTAGTAGCCGCATGATTCCACAATTCGTGATGACATGCATGTTATTATTTAGGGTTTCTTGGTCTTTTTTCTTGTCGATTTACCCGCCCTGGAGGAGCCGCTGAGTTTCCCGTGTCGTGTTGACATGCAGATGCGATGACTCTGGTGGTTCTTGTGGTTTCTATCTGTGTATTCTGCTGTATTGTTTGGTCTAGTTTTATCACACATCGTACCTGAACTAGTTCTAGGGTTTGTCCAGTGCTTGTTCATAAGATGGTTTTGTACTCCTGTGTGTCCAACCATTTCTGTCGGGTACTTGCTGTCCTTTGTGTATGGTACTTGTTCGTGTTTGTCCTTGGTACTCGTGTGACAATTTGTTCTGTACTTGTGCTCCTATATCTCTTGTACTTGTGCACCTGTATCTCTTGTAGTTGTGCACCTATAACTCTTGTACTTGTGCACCTATATCTCTTGTACTTGTGCACCTATATCTCTTGTACTTGTGCACCTATATCTCTTGTACTTGTGCACCTATATCTCTTGAACTTGTGCTCCTATATAACTTGTACTTGTGCACCTATATCTCTTGAACTTGTGCACCTATATAACTTGTACTTGTACTTGAGCACCGACTTGTATTGTAATTGTGCACTGATAAATTCATATTGGTCGGCGCCGTGCAGTATAGACTTGTACAATTTGTTTCTTTTCTAGAGTTTTCGTTTGTGCTAGTGTTTATCTGGTTGTTTTTTTGTCTAGTTTCCCTTGGTCTATTTGTTGTATAGTTTAGCGGCACCAAAGTTGCTGCTCGGTTACACGTCTTTGCCAGTGCATGCGTGTAAATTATGTTGGTCTCTTTTGGTTTGTTTGGTTGTCGATGTATCTGCGCCAGAGGCGCGTATCGTTTTAGATGTGTAGTGAGGATATGCAATTGCTACGACATAGGTGGTTTGTGTGGTTTCTCTTGTAATCTTTTTTTGTTGTCCTGTTTTTTATAGTTTCGAAAGTGATAAGCTGCACACATCGTACCTGAACTAATTTTAGTGTTCTCCAGTGCTTGTTCAGGTTGGAACAGATGGCAGATCCAGGTTTTCACTCTCGTGCGGATATTCCTGACCATCTTCGTGAAGCAGTCGATCGTCACATCTCAGATATGTTTCCTGGTGAAATGCATAATGATGTAAGGTTTTTTATTATGTCTTTTGATTTTTAATTATTGTGTTATTGTAAATTGCATTCTTAATTGTGTTTTTTATTTACAGTTACGTTGTAAGCTAAGAGAAATGTGGAAGACTTTCTTCACTTCCTCGATGATAAGAACGGGACGTGTTCTTGTTGATCAGATGCGTGATATGGTTTCTCTTTTGTCAATTGAGTTGAAGAAGCAGCCATGTACCTGCAAGGGAAAGGAGCCTGACACTAAAAATGATGTTGGAGTGGATGCACGCCCAGAAATCATCAGGGGCGTCCGGGTAGTCTCAAGACCACCCAGCCCTGATGCACCTGTTGATGGTACTAACGAGCCTTTCATGGACGAAGATCCTGAACCTGATGATTATTGTATTGAGGAATGTTGTCTTGAGCGTGGGGGGCCATGTACTCGCAAGCGAAAGGAGCCTGGAACTGAAAATGTTGTTGGAAGTAGTTCTATGGCACAGGAGGATGATGCCTATGCAGACACCGATTCTGATGATTGTCTTGAGCTTAAGGAGCTAACTGGGGAAGGGGATGTTCCTGTAACTGCTTTGCATAGAATGTTGTTTGCTGATGTACTTCAGGCTCCTATGAATTACATTGAAGGGTAACCGTTGGAATTCAATTTTCCATTTATTTTTCATCTTTTTTTTTTCTGTATAGACGGATGTTTATTCCTGTTGTTTTTAACAATTGTAGTAGCGAGAAAATACTTGAAGTTGGTGGAAAGTCTGTCAGCTGGCATAATTTCTACGTTGCTATGAAGGGTGGTGGTTTCATGGATCCTTCTGTTATGGATGTCTTTCTTAAGTGCGTTGACGATGGTCTTGATTTCTTATTTATTCCAAGCTCTTTGGCGGTACGTCATGTGTATATGTTTTAGATTTATCTATTTTTTAACTAAATGTTTTTAGCATTTAGTTTTTTAAACATTTTCTGTTGTTTCTTCCAGCATATTCTTGATGTGGACGAGGCGGACCCTATTTATCTTGCTGCAAGTTTTGCTGAACATGATCTGAAGTACTATGTTTTGGATAGGGAAGAGGCATGTTTGTCATGTTTTGTTTGGCGCTTATATTTTTTCTATTACAAGTATTGTGGATGCTTTCTTATTTCTCGTGGGATTGTTTATTTTCAAACAGGTCTACATTGCTTGTTGCGATTACAGCCATTGGTGGGTTATCTTTGTCGACATCCATTTCAGGAAATTTATAGTGTCTAGCTCACTGAAGTTGACTGAATCTCAGATGGCTTCTACTGAAAGAATTGTATGGTTTTCGTTGCAATCTAGCTAATTAAATAATTATTTGCACATGACAACAATAACTTTTATTTTTTAATCTTTCAGTGCAAATCATTCAAGAAACTTTACAATCATCTTCATGGTGTAGAGGGATTAAATATCTCATCGTTCAAGATAAAAGTTTGCGGCACCCCTTCTTGTTCAGAGTAATCATCTTTTCTTAATGTGAACTATGATTTTATATTGTTTACTGTGTTTCGATTTAGTTGTTTCTTTCTTTCTGACCATTAGGAAAAGCGCGAGGCGTGACTGTGGTATCTATGCAATGAGGTTCATTTGGATATTCAAGGCTAATTTTTACCCAAATGTGTTCAAGGTAGGTAATGTGTTGTGTTCATACTTTTATTCAATAGTATATAAGGCAGGTTTTTAGTTATTGTTCACTGTATAATAGTACATGTCAATGATTCTTTTAGTACCTGTGCATCATTTTTTTAGTAGTTGTGAACTTTTTCATTCGGCGCTCGTGCATTCTGAATTTTTGTGCATTTTTCGTTTAAGATAACTAATCATTGTGTTGTTTCGTGTTTTTCAGGCTGACATCGAAAGTTTTCGACAGTTCTTCACCGGAATGATGCTCACTTATGATTCTCCTGATTATTTGGCAAGTTTCGTACGCGAACAGATCGAAGAATTCAAAAGTAAGTACTGTTTTTTAATGGTTAACCTTTATTCACCAGTGAAGTCAATGAAGTGAACTTGATTGTACAAAAATAAGTAGATAAGAACATTACATATCCATTTCCATTTTCTGTATCATATATTCTAAATATTCCTATGGCCGCCTCCTTGATTTATTCCTACTTTTGTTGCTCTCCTTTTGATATCCTTTGTTCATTGTCGACCTCTGCAAAATAAATAGATTTTAAATTTATGTTTAGCCTGTCGGAAAAAAGCAGATTATTTGCATCAGTAGGTTTTCATCACTGACAAAGTAACTTCATGGGCACACTTACCTTGTTAATATGTTTCTTGTACCAAATACTAGATATTCCATGTTGCATCTTATTCTTCCATTGTGGTAGTACATACCGTACGTGTTTCCTGGTTGTGTTGTTCTTTCTGTTGTGTTACTATCGTTATTTCTGTGTGTGTTGCTTGATTAATCATGTGCTGTATTGCTTGTATATCTCTGCTGTGATGCTGCTGCTTCTGCTGCTGCTGCTGCTTGTGCTGGTGCCTGTGCTGTCTCTGCTGCAATTTGTGCTTTCAGTGCTTCACATCCTGTTCTGTTGTGTCCTGTTGTTTTGCAGTGTCCGCATTTTATTTGTCTAGTTTTCTGTCTTTTTTCTGAACCTGGCATCATTCTGTGTCCTCTTTTTGTTCCTCTTCTGTCGGACATTGGTGGGTCACGTAATGTTTCGTTGCTACCTGTTTCTTCATCGTGTAGTTTTTTAGCTCCTTCATCTTCTCTTATTGCTACCAGCACTTTTGTTTCCATATCACGCATACACTGAATCATGACATTATATGCTTTGTCATTTGGGCACGCTTTGTTGCAAAGTTCTGCCATATGGCTCATCACACCGGCAAACTTTAGTATTTCGTCTCCGCAAGAAGAATCTGCGACATTTCCTAATGTTGCGAGTTCCATGTCTATGTCTTTTCTCCATCTTTTAATCACAAAACTCTCTGGCAAATCATTGATCTCCATGTGAACCATTGCTTTTATTACATGGCAGCAATGTATACCATCCCTCTGCATCTTTTTGCAGGAACACATGAAGTTCTTTTTTTCATCGTCAAATGTGACGTCAAACAACTCCCTTTTGAATTCCATGTGGTTGTAGAATTTCACTATTCTTTTCAGCCGCAGGTGGCGACCAAGTTCAAGTGATCCATCTACCTTGAATGCCGTGTTGTTTGTGATCTCGATCTGGAACTTCTCGAATATTTCATGTGTGAATTGTTCAAGAGCTTGCTTCTCAAACGGATGTCTTGTTACTAGTTTTGCTGTTTTCAGTGTTGATGTGAGCTTCTTCTTGTCCAGGGCAGATAAGCACTTGTCTTGTATGACCTCATATTGCTCAAGGAACATTGTTATCAGAATACGTGTCTTTGGCTATAGCATTTCCACATGTTATTTGTGCTCTCGCTCCTTCCTGTGCTTGATGAGAATGGGTAAAATTTATCCATGAAGTACGCTGGTACCCACCTGTGTCTTATCCTGAATAACTTGCTTAGGTGTTTTTCTCCGCCAGCATTGTAATCCTTTATCACTTTATTCCATCCCATTTCGAACTCATCTGGTGTGAATGCGTTCTTCGCAATGTACATTAGCATTTCCGACAGTCCTGAGTTTTTTGCAAAGAAGGTGCTCTCTTTCTGACTCATCTTGGTCACGATGTGGTAGTAGCAGTTCCTGTGGGTTGTAGACTTTAGAACTGTTTGTATTTCTTTCTTCATTGCTTTGTCCTGGTCTATTATTATTGTCTTTGGTTCTTTTCCATCCATGGCCTGAACAAATGTTTCCAGAACCCATATAAATGTTTCTGTTGTTTGATCCTTCAGCAGAGCAACGGCAAACAGTACTGTGGAGCCGTGATTATTCACCCCAACTATAGGAACAAATGGTAATCCATACTTATTTGTGCTGAAAGTTGTGTCGAAAGATATATAGTCACCGAATAGCTTGTAGTTCATTACGCACATTGCGTCCATCCAAAATAGGCTGCGAACTCTTTTTTCGTTGTCTATTTCCATGGCATGATAGAAACCAGGTACTGTTTTCTGGAGTGTCTTGAAGCGTTCCAGGCACTTCTGGATGTCATGGTCCTTCTCTATTTGTTGTTGTTGACTCTTTATGTTGCTTAGATCAACAGCATCGAAGGGTATTCCACGGAATTTCCCTCTGATCGACCGAAAGATTAACATCATCTTCCTTGGTGGCAGACGTCCCATCTGTAGTAGATGAATTAATCTCCTGTCGAGATCAGTCATCCTTTTGTGACAGTGTGCAAACCTAATTAGATAGTCTGTTGGTTCCAGCAGGTGGTTGTGTTCTAAGTTAACCTTCTTGATGTACCAGTATCCATCAAATTGTCTTACAATTATGCGTGCTTTACAACCAGTCTTCAGTAGTATATTTGTTCTCCTCTGCGACGATGGTTCGGCATCTTTGTTTGTGCATCCTTCCTTGTTACATGCGAACATTCGCATGTAGATTTCTCCGTTTTTTCCTGATCTCTTACTGCTGAACTTCTTCACTGCAAATCCTTCCTTTCTTGCATACAGAGCGTATCTATAGAATGCATCGTCTCTTGTTTTGAAACGGGCACCTTCCTTTGGTATAGCTGCACTCATAATCTCTTCAACTGCTGGGTAGTCATCTGTGCTGAACATATTGTCCATTTCCTCTTCCATCTTTGTTGGAGGATCTGGATTTATTTCTGGATCATCATCCTTCAGTTCTTCTTTAGTTTCTTGCTTAGAAGCTTGTTCCTCCGAGGGCGAGTTTGATTCTCCTGTGCTGTGTTTCTGCGATGATGAATAAGCTTCATTTTGATTTGTTTCCTTTGACGCACTTGTTTCTTCGTCGGTACTTCCCATTCCTCTGGATTCCTGAAATCATAACATTCATATTGTGCATGAGTTTGGGAAGGTGGTGTTCCAGATGTTTAGATATTTTAATGTTTATTTCCACAAATAACAAAGTGTGCACTGTTTTTTATATCGAAAGTAATTACCTGATGATCGATGATTTTGTTTCCCGATGTTTCTGTACATGTGTATGCTTCATATGTTTCCTGTAAATTAAAGGCATACAATTAATTTTTTTAATTCATTATTTTAAATGTAATTGGTAATTATAATACATACATGTAGCTACTACCTTTGTATTGCTTGTTGTGCTATCACTGGAGTTGTTGTTGGCTGTAGCAAACTTCATTTCCTGCAAATAAGTAAATCAAGTAAACTTTGTGTTAGATTACTGGTTTACTGATGTCTCTCCAAAATGCATAATCATCATTTATCTTGTATATAATTCTTGAATTGTACCTTGATAATTTTTTCTGGTATTGGTTGCATGTGTGTTTTCCTGTCATTCTGTTTGTCTGGTATACCATAGCTGCTGCTTGGTCCTGTATGTTGTTTCATTCTTGCCTGGTCGCTGTATACCTCCTGTGAATTGGATATAAATTTAATTTTGTCAGGCTATTTTTTAACCACAGATACTTTTCTGGCCATTGCGAGAATTGTTGATTAACTGTAATATACATGCCTTCTTGATGTCTTCTTTGTTTTGTTGAGATTGTTGTCGGGAGGCTTTGTGCTTGTCTACTAGCTTGATCTGTGTGTGGTTGTTGTCGTCAGACATATCATCGTCCTCGATTTCTTTGAATAAACCCTGAAAAATGGATAAATAATTACCAGGATTTATCCTAAAAGTTTTTTTGATTTTGTACTTTGCTTCTATAAGCTTTGTTACTTACCTCATAACTTGATGAGTTTCTTTGCATGTATTTTTCCGCTGGTGCAGCTGAGCTGCTCTGGCTGCTTGTTGCTGACACATAATTATGCTTTCCTGATTCTTCGTGATGCTTTTGTTTCACATTGTTGCCATCGGCATCCTGTAAGACGATTGACAGTCAATAATACTACTATCTCATAAAATAATCAATTTTAATTATATTTGTTAAATTGATTCAATAAAATCTAGTTGTGAATTTTCATTGCCATGTCTAGTAATTAATTTTACCAACCTTCGTTGTGAACTTTTGCGACTGATTTGATTTGATGTTGCTTGCAAGCAGGGAAGGATGCTCTCTTGGACAAGCGTAGGAGGGCGCATACTGATTGATTTTGTCAGAGGTTAGCAGATTTTTTTTCCTTCGTCTCTCTATCCAATTCCATTGTTGAGCTGTTGCTGGAAGCTTCTTCCTTCTTTACTTCTATTAGAGATCGTTTGAGGTGAGCACACTGCACTCTGTACTGTGACTCAGCTTGTTTAAGTTTATTTTGTTGCATTTTCTCCCTTTTATTCCTCCACGTGTGTATTCTTGCTTGAAAAAACAATGAATATAAATTTTTTTGTACATGCATGTCAAAAACGAAGAAAAATAGTTTATGTTGTGTACATTTTAAATAAAAGATGTATGATAACATTACAAAATAAACCACAAAAAAGTCATATTATAGGAGTACTAGTAGTTATGTACCTGTTGACATGAGGAAGTTGTTATTGCCTGGAACTGTTTCTAATGCTTCCTAGTACTATGGGTTATTACTTCTTGAACAACGTAGGCATGCTAATACTGTTGCTTTTGTTTGACAGCATGCAAATTGTTTTTCCTCGCAATTGTTACTAGTACTTCTTTGATATGAATAGTTAGTGTTTCCTGATCATTATAGGCACAAGACTGGTAGTTCTGTACTTGCTAGACTCGTTAGTCTGTTTCACCATGTATTGTTACTAGTACTTGTTAGTATGGTGATTTAGTACTTCCTGATATCACAAAGTTTAGCACTATAGCGTAACGGGGAGGTGCTTGTAAGTAGAGTAGATTTCGGTAAGTTTTACCATTTTTGCAACTTTTGCCATCTGTTCTGCAGTTAGTGGTATCTTTACTCCAGGTGGCAGCTTGTTCAACCACATTATTGGTTGTTCTTCATCCTTGTTCTGTTGTGCCCATGCTTCGTCCATCTTCTCTGATGTGTCTCTCTCTTTTTTTTCTCCAGCTCTGCACGAGTATGAAGTGTTGAAGTCCATAACTATGAAGAGCAAGCGTGGAAGGTTGAGAAGTTTGACTGCTACTTTTGAAAAAGTATTCAGAAGCAAATGTGCAAGCTTGAATTTACGACTACTTTTGATGAGTACCCAGTATTTGAACTTATTTAGTGCCACCTGTTTGAGTGGTTAGTCTGTGACTGTTTAGATTCCAGAACCAATGAAATGGAAACCTGGTGAATTTACCTATGTGGATATTCCTGTCTGATGTACTGTGCACGTTGCCTAATTCTCTCACCCCTTGTTTGTTCCCTTGCGTTGTTGTTGTTCGTCCTGCACGTTCGAATTTTGAATCGTTGGAAAAAAAATATAGATCGAAAATTGCGATTGACTGAAGTACATGTTAGTAGTTGATGGGGTTTCAGATGTCGAACGAGAAAAATCGGGATAGGGAATACTACGTTTCAAATCTTCGAATCTGGAATCTAGATGTTTACCTTGAGCTTGTGATCGTTCGTCTTCCTTCGTCTTCCTTGGTGGCTCCGTCGTTCCTCTCGTCTGGATCTTGATTTGAATTTTGAATCTGTTGGAGAGAGAGAAAGGGATGGAAAGCGTGATCCTGATGGGTCCACCAAAAGTGGAGGATTAGTTAAGATATCTACCTCCGGTATATTTTCTTCACTTGTATGCGTGGGCCAGCTTATGTCATTAAATGGGATTTGATGTTTCAGTATGACATGTGGGTCCTTCTTCTGTCTGGTGATTCCTTTTCTGCGTGGATGACATGTGGGACTGTGGATGGGAGGACTGATTCTATTTCACTTTTCCCAATTTTTCTTCTGTGTCGTCCCCGTAATTCTTGCTGTGATCCGGCACTCACTGATCCGTGAGTAATCTTATTTCTCTCTCTTGCCCTACTCGTACGCTTGCGCCAACATCTCCAGATCTGTTTTCTGAAACCTCTGGTCTGATTTTTCTCCAGATCTGTTGTCGTATGATTTTTTCCTTCAAGTGTTGAGTGTGGGCGGCGGGTTCTCAATAAAGTGCCCCGTTGATATTTCGGCTTGTTCTTTGTGTTCTCGTTGTTTTCTCCTATTTACGTTTTTCAATGAGTGACGAAGTTGCTGTTCCTCGTGATGGTGAAGATGGGGACACCCCTGAATTGTCTGAGACGCAATCTGTTTCAGTTGATGGTACTGAATTGGTGACTCAGGAATTCATGGTGCGTGAACAGCTTGAGCAGGAGAGGATAAGGACGGAGAATAAAGTATCTGCAGCTAATGAAAAAATTGAAGAGCACAGATTGAGGAAATCTTGGTTAGTTTAGTTATTTTTATTCCTATTTGTTTGATCTTGGTTCTGTTTTTTTTAGATGTCATGATCATGTGTTTATGTGTTATTGTTTTCTGTTTTCCAGTTCTCGATCTATGCTTGTTGGTTCATCGGAATTCAGTACAAAATTTGGCCTTCCAAAATTCAATGCTGTTTGCAAGTCCCTTAGCCCCAAACAAAGGGGTTATGTTGCTGATATAGGTCAAGAATTGCTCCTTGACCTTCGTCTTGAAGAGTTACCAAGGGCATTTGTTGCCTGGATTGTCAGCAACTACAATGCATCACAGAGGATGTTTGTGTTCAAAAGTGGGTTTGAGTTTCCTTTCAATGCATTGTGTGTCCATAAAGTGTTAGGAATACCTATTGGTGGACGGCGCATCCCTATCAAGTGTAGTGATGAATTCAGGAATGTTGTCAGGAGTCGGTCATGTTGTGAAGGCACTACCCCAACTATAAATGAGCTGATGAATTTGTTGTCTTCTGACTTGGAAGAGAATGAGTTCAAAACATATTGGATGATGTTCAGTGTTAGTGCATTCCTCTGTCCAACGACGTATGAGTGTGCCAGTCCTGACTATCTTTCAGCACTTGAGGGTCCGTCTGAGGAAATCCGCTCGTATGATTGGTCTTCAGCAGTGTTTCATAAACTTTCAGTTTCGATGAAAACATTCGTTGATTGTGGTCTACAGATTGCCCTTTGTGGTTGCTTGGTAGTTCCTTTGGTCGGTAACGCCTTTAGTTTCTCATCAGCTGTTGTTGTTATATTATTGATTAATTTTATTTGAGTGCCTGATTTTTTTTATTGTTGTTCTCTGTAGATGACTTACTTAGAATATCTTGATATACAAGTCAAGGAGCTTGCTAGTGTTGTTCCAAGAATTAGTGTGTGGGATTCAGAAACGGTTAGTCAATTTGAAAAGCTTGACTTGGTTTGTGCGGAGGATGGAACCTATGGCAATATACCGGTTAGTGTGTTTCTTTATATTATGATGAGCAATACCTGATTTAAAATTTTATGTTTATGTGCTGTCTCTAAACTGTGTTTTTTTATTTTTCTTTGTGTGTGTTATAATTAGTTGAAGGATGTGAGACGAACTCTGTTTCATCAGAGTGTTTCTTCAGCTTTCTGTATTGGAGATCTGCATCCCGGTCTTGAGACGTTTCTTTGCTCCTTTGTGAAGCCTGCATTGCATCCGTTGGTACGTTTATTGTGATGTTTTGTTTTAATTGACATTTATGTGCACTGTAGTGCAATGTTTTGTAGTTTGAACCAGCTGTCTGCAATTACTATCTTCTTGTTATATGATTTTGTTTTTGATTTTGCAACAGGCTGTTGATGACCTGAAAGAAATTCAGCAGGGCTTGTACAATAAAATATTTTCTGCAATCCAGCCAATCATCAACAATAAGATTGCTAATGTTTTGCAGCTTGCAAGCCACTATAATGAACGGAGATTTTGCGCATCTGAAGATAAACAGGGTGGTTCTTCTTCAAGGCCATGGTTCAGTAATATGGCCAATTGTCTGGGTATACTCAATGATTTTGACCATATATACCGGTCGAACGGAATTGGTGATAGCCCATCTGTTGTTAGATCTGAATCAAAACAGGAAGGCTCCGTATTGAAGGACCAAACGTGTGCCTTGCCGTAAAGCTGAACAGGAATCAGGGTATTGCTACTAATGCTGGTATGTGCGATGACATGTGGCGTGAGCAAATTATGTCGATTAGTCAGAATGTTTATAAACAGATTAGGTTGCTTCAATAGCTTATACCTATTAATTGTAAATACACACCTAATGCATTGTATAAGGAGTATCTGTTGAATCTCGAAGCGTATCTTGATCGCGTCGTGGAGGATCTTCCATCAATACTCCCATCCGAAGGAGCATTGGACTTGCTTGTCCAGAAAGGAGTTGTTTGCAGCTATTGTGGACTTTTGAATAGTCCTCTTGCTTGTGAAACTTGTAAATGCTCAGTTGCCGGAGATACTGATAAGAGCTTACCTGGTGAGAGGTTAAACATGCCATCTGGGACCACGATGAAGGTGAATGACAATGTTAGTCAAGCTGATGAAGCTGTCCTTGGTAAGATTGAGGTTGCTTTTCCTGATTCCACTAGCAAAGGCAGTGGCTCAGCTGCGTGTTGTTCAGGTTCTACTACGAAACCCTGCAAGGTAGACTCTTTGGCTTGTGTTACAGCGGATGGAGTAGAATGCAAAGATGGCTCATCTGGTAATTCTAATGATCCAACAGTTGAAGTTAAAGAAACTGGCAATAAACTGGGAGTCGGAACTCATTCTCATTGCACCACAGGTGCAGAACCTCCAATCAATCCCACTGCTTTTGCTGATGAGCATGCTAAGGTTTCCACTTCTAATAATACAGTTACTGGTCGTGAAGACTCTCTTCCACTCCCTTCTTCGAAGAGAAATTCTTCATAGTCCCTTGGCTTCCAGCATGAGTCGTCCGCGAAGAAACAAAAGATGTCTGTGCTGGAGGAGAGTAGCTCAAAGGTGGCAAGTGAAGCAAACCAGACAAGTTATAGGGTTCCATGTGACCCGTTGGATGAACCTTCAGCTTGGGAAGAAATAGAAAAGATTGAGAGGGCGAAAAAGCTTTCAATGAATAAATTTTCATATTCCTCGTCCTCAGATGTCTTGTTGCCTGAACATTTGGTCCCTGTTGGAAGTGTTTGTGTGCCATCCAGTACTCAATGCCAGTATCTAGACGGAGGCCCTGGTATGTCGCAGCCCTGTCAACCAGGATTGTCATTAGGTTATCAGGGCATTCTCCGTGATCGAAATGCAAAAACATTCCATGGAGGGCCAAGGACTGTTAATTTCGCAGACCCTCCTGCCTCCCAAGTTATTAACATTGATGGTTTGCACCTGTCAAATTATTCTTCTATGCAAGGAGTAAACACTGGGTTTGCTGGTTATAGACATGGGAGATCTATTCCTTATGAAGGATCTTCTCTTCGGAGCTCTTACAGCACTGGTCATAACAGCTCTTACAACATGCTTGGGCAGCAAACTTTTCAGAGCTCTCAAAGTGCAGGACTGTATAATAGTAGCCAACATGATGATGAAGACGTGGGTGGGAACGCTGATTATGTGGCTCCTCCCTTTCCGGAATTCATGATTCGATCCCCACATGTTCGTGCTACACCGCAGTATCATCAAAGCAATTATGGTCAATAGCAGGTACGATTTAACACGAGCATGTCACAAGGCACAGATAATAGAGGATCAACAACAGGGCTTTCACAAAGTCAAACTTTGCATCATGGAAATCATCGCCCCTTTCTGTCAATTAGAGATTCCACACAGGCTGAGATTGATATGATGGAGTGGGTTCGAAAGTATTTACCAGCGCAATTCGGAAGAAGGTATCCTACTATTTTATGTTACTTGTTTTTCCATTTTATTTTATCATTTTAAATAAACTTTTGCTGTGTTGTGGTTTTGTTTCGTTGTGCAGCCCAAGGATTGTTGAAACAAGGGGAAGATGGGCTACTCACAGAAATTTTGGTTTATCAATGCAACATGGTGGTTACGTTCATGACTATGTTATGAATGTATTTGCTGCCACTGTAATGGAAGAGCAGTATGAGAACAGTGTCTTCCTTAATCAACTGGCGTCCTCAAAGGCCTAAAGTACATAATGTACAGTGAGAGTGTAGTAAGTTTTTTCTATTTCTTTTTTGCTTATTAAATATGGAATTTTTTTGTATTTTTTTCATTGGTAATTGTTTGGCAGAATGATAAAATGTGATTTTTTTTCCTCTCTACTTTGCTAGAGGGCTTTCAGGGAATTGGGCGCTGATCCAAATGCACTGAAGAATTACATTATGGAGCCTAATTTACCCTGCAGGATATATAACTTTGATGTTGTGAGTATTTTGTTTTGTATGATATTTGTTTCTTTAAGATATACATTGTCAAGTATGCCAAAGTTTTCCTTTGATGTTTTATAATTGAATTTGTGTTCGACTGCTATTTCAACTCTTTTGCAACTATTTTACTTTCTTGGTATTTTTTAAATTACCTTTGTGTTTTCAAGTTTTATTTTGGGTCTACTTCTAAGATTTGGTTGTTTTTCAGGTAATTCTTCCTATTAGAGACCATCACTTTTGGATTGTGGTTGTCGCTAATTTCATCCGACAGCGGTTTGAGACATATTGTCCTTATTATGATGCTACTGTAGCAGAAAGTATTGCAAATACTATTATTGATAACTTCAGGAAGGCTTATAGAGCAGCATACTACTCTGAGCGTTATGATATTTATAACTTTGAGGTGGTGCCTGCCCAAATCGTTTCTGAAAACCTCAATGAGTGAGTAAAATTTTAATATATTACATTTATTAGTGTGTTTCAATGTATGTTTGTTTTGTTTTCTGGTAATCCATATAGTCACATTTTATTGTTATTACTCATACTGTTTTTAGGAATGACTCTGGACCTCAAGCCATGAAAATAATTCTTCAGCATTGCGGTGGTTTCCAGCATAAAATAAGAGAAGTAAGTCTTTGTCTATGTTTTTGCTGGCATATGTAATTGTAGGTTAGTATATAATTTTCATTTGTTAAATGCAGAATGATGTTATCAAGCTGTGTGAGCAACTGGCGTTCTATATGCTAGCTTTCCAAGGTAATACAAAGAAAATGCCTGCAGTCGTTGATATCATGAGAAAGCATTCGAGACGGTGAATGTTGTTTGAAAGGGAGGTACAAAACCGTTCGGAAAGAAACATGTCTCTCTGTTTGTATACCGATATTACCATTGATTCTCCGTTATGGTTGTATCTATATTTTAGTTGGTGCTTTAACTATTTGTAACTGAACCCAAGAATCTCGTGTTTTGTACTGTCGGCTTGTATTGAATACCCGTGGCTTCCCTTTTCTGGCATATATTTGTATGTACTCGTACTCTTATGCCTTACGTACTTGATATTTTAGTCCTGATGTACTTATACGTTTATTGTGTATGTGAGACAGTCACTATTCCTTTGTATGTAATCTCAATTTATGTAGATGTTATTGTCTCGTGTTTGCAGCTGGAATCCTTGAACCATGCATGGTTTCATTTTCTTGCTTTTATTTTGGTTGTATTTGTACTCTTGGATAATATGTACTTAGGACCTTCGTGTTGTTGTACTTACGCCTGTACCTTCATGCACCCATCACCGCTGTACGCGACACGCCTTGCACCTCTGCCTTCTTGCAGAACCCACAGTTTGCAGATAAAAATAGAGAAACAGTCATGTACTGCACTTGCTGCCTAAGCTGTACTCGTGCGCCTTTCACCACTGTAGTCGACCCAGCTGGTATATGTCCATTCACATAGAAAAGAAAACACGCATAAAACATATGGAAACACTACTTGCTAACGTAACTATACTCGTGCACTCATCACCGCTGTACTCGACAAACCTTGCACCTGTACCTACCTGTAGAATTCACAATTTATAAAATAAATATAGAAAAACAGTCATGTACTGCTCTTGCTGCCTAAGCTGTACTCATGCGCCTTTCACCTCTGTTCTCGACCGTGTTGGCATATGTCCATTCCCAAATAACAGAAAACATGCGGAGAACATATGGAAACACTCCTGTACTTCCCTTGCTAACTAAGCTGTACTTGCGCATCCATCACTCTGTACTCGACAGATCTTACACTTGTACCTACCTGCATAACAGATAGTTCGCAGGTAAATATAGAGAAACAGTCATGTACTCCTCTTTCTGCCTAAGATGTACTCGTGCGCCTTTAATCGTCAGTACTCGACCTGTCGGCACATGTCCTTTCCCAAAGAACAAACAACATGCAGAAAATACAGGGAAACACAACTGTACTTCTCCTGCCTGCGAAGATGTACTCGTGAACCCATCACTGCTGTATTCGACACGCCTTGCACCTGTACCTTTTTGCAGAAACCCACAATTTACAGACATAAAAAGAGAAACAGTCATTTATTCCTCTTGCTGCCTATCTGTACTCGTGCGCCTTTCACCGTTGTAGTCGACCCTGTTGGCACATGTCCATTCCCAGAGAACCAAAAAACACGCATAAAACATAGGGAAACACTACTGTACTCCTCTTGCTAACGTAACTGTACTCGTGCACCCATAACCGCTGTACTCGACAAACCTTGCACCTGTACCTACCTGCAGAATCCATAATTTACAATAGAAATATAGAGAATCAATCATGAGTTCTTCTTGTTGCCTAAGCAGTACTCGTGCGCCCTTCACCGCTGTACTTCATCCTGCTGACACATGTCCATTCCCAGATAACAAGCAACGTGCAGAAAACACAAGGAAGCACTATTCTACTTCTCTTACTAGCGAAGATGTACTCGTGCACCCATCACCGCTGTACTCGACACACCTTGCACCTTTACCTTTTTGCAGAACCCACAATTTGCAGACATAAATAGATAAACAGACATTTATTCCTCTTGCTGCCTAAGCTGTCCTCGTGCGCCTTTCACCTCTGTTCTCGACCCTGTTGGCATATGTCCATTCCCAAATAACATAAAACATGCGGAGAACATATGGAAACACTCCTGTACTTCTCTTGCTAACTAAGATGTACTTGCGCATCCATCACTCTGTACTCGACAGATCTTACACTTGTACCTGCCTGCATAACCGATAGTTCGCACGTAAATATGGATAAACAGTCATGTACTCCTCTTGCTGCCTAAAATGTACTCGTACGCCTTTAACTGCTGTACTCGACCCCGCTGGCGCATGTCCTTTGCCAAAGAAAAGAAACAGCGTGCAGAAAACACAGGGAAATACTCCTGTACTTCTCTTGCTAGCGAAGATGTACTCGTGAACCCATCACCGCTGTATTCGACACACCTTGCACCTGTACCTTTTTTGTGTACTTGTTCCGTGATAGAAATGTACTTTATTCTTGTTAGGTGTTGTGCTTATGCCTTTTTCTCGTTGTACTTACGCCTTGAAATGTGGCGTACTTGGGACTCTTCTGTCGTTGTACTTACGCCTTGTTTTTGTATGACGTGGAACATTCACAGTTCTGCGGGGCATGTACTGGTTCCAAGAGTGTCGAGTACATTTTTGCAGCATATACGGGTTCAGCTGTACCATTAATAGGAGTGCCAGATAATTTCTGTTGTTTTATTATCAAGTTCTCCTCAGTATGTCGTAGGTACAGGTGCTTATGTTATATAGTACAGTTGTTTCAATGAGACGAGTACATCTGCAGCACGAGTAGGAGTACCAGATTATAAGTGGTGGTTTTCGTTATTATTTTAAATTTTGCGGGGTGCATCGGTGCTATGAGTGTCGAGTACATCTTTGCAGCAGAGACGAGTGCAGCTGTACCATGAATAGGAGTGCCAGATAATTTTTGTTGTTTTCCTGTCAGGATTTCTGCTGTGTGTCGTAGGTACAGATGCATATGGTTTAGAGTACAGTTGTTCTAGTGGGTCGAGTACATCTGCAGCACGAATAGGAGTACCAGACTATATACTAGGGAGGTATATTTTCTAAGTGTGTCGAGTACATCTTTGCAGCAGAGACGAGTGCATCTGTACCATGAACAAGAGTGGCAGATAATTTATGTTTTGTTTTTTTTGTGGTGTTTTCTCTTTTCTGTTGTAGGTACGAATGCTAATGGTGTAGAATACAGTAATTCTATTGAGACGAGTACATTTGCGGCACGAGTAGTAGTACCAGATTATATGTGGTGGTTTTCGTTATTATTTTCCATCCTGCGGTGTAGGTACTGGTGTTAAGTGTATCGAGTACATTTCTGAAGTATATACAAATACATTTGTACCATTAATAAGAGTGCCAGATAATTTCTGTTATTTTCTTGTTAGGTTTTCTCTTCCATGTCGTAGGTACAGATGCTAATGGTATAGAGTACAGTTGTTCCACTCAGACGAGTAAATCTGAAGGACGGGTAGGAGTACCAGATTATATCTGCGGCATGAGTGTCAAGTCTTGTCTGATGGTAGGTAAAGGTGCTAAGGTTGCTGAATACAGTGGTTATATGGAGACGAATTACACCTTTGGCACAAGGAAGATTACTAGAATGTATATGTTGATTTCTATTAATATTCCCGCTTTCCATTTTGGTTTAGTACCGTTAGCTTGGTTCTAGGTTAATTTATGCAACCCGCACAGTAGCTATAGATGAGAGAGCAGAATTGTATTGCACACACAAACACACATAATAGCTGCATAATTTAAGGCAATCGGTGAACACAAGTAAATATGTCCAACATATTCGGCAAATATAATAAGCACATAACTTAATCTACCAGGTTATAAATAAAGCTCCTTCCTTCTGTAATCTTCCTCATTCATCGTCGGAAACTACAATCACTTCTTTGCAGCCTTCACCTGGCGTGTCACACATGCATCTCCTTGCACGTCCACTGTCCCTGTTGATTTGATCATTGATTGCTTGCTTTTTGGATTGTGCAACTCCCATCAACATATCAATGGTGAAGACAACATCATCTTTCCTCTGTTGTATTGCACCGAGAGTTGCTTCAGGGTATTTTAGGCTGTCCAATGACTCTAGGCTGGCATAGTAGAGGTTCCTCTCATCCTCGTCCACTGGAATTAGATCCTCCATGTGCATGAAGTTTCTGTATTTTCCATCATCGTCAGATTCTGATTCACTATCCCTTGGTAGCATTGCTTCATCACCATCATCATCACCATCATCACCATCATCACCATCATCATCGTCATCAGCATTGTCTCCTTGCACAACATTATCTGAGTGATATTCCTGTTCTTCATCACTTATGACAATCAGTTCAAGCTCCTCATGTTCATGATGGGTGCTCATGATTTCCTCATCTTTATCAACCTCTTTCTTTTTATCCATGGCGTACGGATCCTTGTTGAAGCTTGATTCAATTGCCTGCATTTATTGAATAACAATCGTAGTTTATATAAATTATTTGAGTTTGTCTTAGTAGGCACTTGTACTACTGTAGATAGTGAACCCACACATCTGATTCAACTGCGTTGTGATGTACATTGATTTCAAGACAGGTAGATTAAATTCAAAACAACACAATGTAATATATTTATCATGACAGAACAATTATACATAGCATTTTATTTTTTGGAGAAAACAACTCATATAATATATGCTCTAGACGTACAATAAAATCACTTACTCATAAATTTATCATGTGTAAATGTAACAATATTATCTGAAATTATAACTAATCAACATAGCAGTTTTTGTTTTAAAAGGTCAACAAGAACATATAATACTGAGCCATCGTTTTCGATTTACCTCGTGAGCTGTCTCCTGGGCACATGACTGTTTGGGAAGAACCACAGTAGGAACGCGTCTGGAAGTTCTTCTAATTGGCGAACAGGAGGAGAGGGATGCCATCCTTAGGAAGGGAGAAAAGCCGATGAACCATGCAGATCTTACTTTGATTGTTCTGGGGGGGTCAGGGTATGCTCGTGTGGAGACTCCTGTTCTTGAGCGGCGGTATGGCAAGACATGGGTGGAGATTTGCGCGCGGGAGCGGGGGCATGGATTCATTCGGCGAGGGATCTGTATGATTGATGGGAGGTACGGAATATGGCGCGGAGGGATCGGTGTGGTAGATCGCCTCCTCCATCGGCCATCCATAGCTACCCGCGACATCAATTTTGCTCACGGATTTGCGATGATATGATGAGTTTTGTGTCGAATATGGAGATGAAACTAGGGTTTGGTAAGAGTTGTCTTCCTTCACGCTTGGGCGTGTGTCGTAGCGACATGTGGCATAAATAGAAGTCCACACCGTTTGGCGGGAAAATATTAGTGGACTCTCCTTTTTCCCGCCAATGAATAATGGGATGTAGATCCCGCATCCTGGAGTTGTTTTCCGTTTTATCTAGCGTGGGTACACTTTCAAAAGGGTGACGAGTACGGCGATGGCGGCTAGTCGAGTACAGTTGAAACTAGGACTTGGTTTGGTAAGAGTTGTTTCTCTGGAAATATTTCTGTTTTTTCTAGCGTAGGTATAGGTGCAACGCTTGTGAAGTACAGGCTTGGCGTAGAAACGACTACAATATCCGCACCAATAGGGGCACGGTATTGTGTTTCTTTTTTGATTTATCTGAAAGATTTCCGTTTTCTCAAACGCAGGTACATGTTCGGTGTGGTGTTGAGTACGGCGTGACGGCTAGTCGAGTACAGGTTCCGCACCAAGACGAGTACAGGTCTGTGTTTCTCTATCGCAGGTACAGGTTCATATGCGTGTCAAGTACACCGGTGATGTAGAACCGAGTACATGTTTCGCACCGAGTGGAGTAGTTGATTTTGTATCTTTCCGTTTTCTCTAGCGCAGGTACAAGTGTAAAAGCGTGTCGAATACAGCAGTGACGGGGAGTCGAGTACAATCTAGGTAGGAAGAGGAGTACAGGACTGTGTCTCTCCTTTTTCTCTAGCGTAGTTACAGGAAGAAATGGATGACCAAGATGGGCAGTCCGATGAGATAGATTTTGTGAATGATCGTATATTAGGAAACATTATACTACTATAATAACTGTATAGTGTTGTAACTACGGTGTTCTTTTATTGCAAAAAATAAATAACGCACATTCTGTTTAATTAACTATTTTGTTTAATTAACTAAAACATGGTTAATAAAATCTGTTTCTTATCCGGACCCACGTGTCAGCCTTACTCTGCCGTTTCGTCGCCTCCGTCTTTACGCCCACCGTCTTCCTCCCGCACCCGCAAAACTTCCCAGTTTTGAAAGCAGATTAGAATTGGGGAAAACCGCAAGAGCGTCGCCGGAGAAGCCGCCGCCCCGAGGAGGAGGATCCTTTGCCTGCCATAACTGTTGCGCAGGGTATTAGCTGAATTGCCCGTACCTACTCTGCGGCTCTGTTCCGTTCGCGTTGGCCCTTATCGTGCTGGAATTGTTTTGTCGGTCCCGCCGCTGCTGGTCTAGGGTTTCACAGTCGCCGCCTGAGCCCAAGGTCTGCACCTGCAACGAGATGTCGTCATTTTTGCGATCATCCCCGCCGTTAAATCCTGGTACACTGCTCCGTTATATAATTTTAAGAAACCCTAGGGTGTAATAGTTTTTGGATTGTTGAATATTCCAAATTCTTCTTTATTGTTTCCTTAGTACTACGGTGCTTCAGATTCGCGTGATCGGCAATTTGATTTTGGCTGTATGTTGTGTTCTGGTTTGTTAATACTTGAGGCCCGCCTTGATTTGTACTTCAGCCTCCTTTGCCTCTGTACTTGTGCTTATCCCCGTATTCAAACTTTAGTCCAGGGACAAAACAGTCCGGTTGTAGTTAATTTGTTCCTGTTCATTCTTCTGTTGTTGTGTTTTCATTACTTTTTGCAGTGTAGCGGATTGATTGCGTTTGTGCCTGTACTCGTCAAATATTTAGAATTAATAGTTAAGACTACTTTAGTCAGTGCTTGCTTGTAATCTGTTTATGATAAATCATTGGTTTCTTCATGTTGTAGTGTATATATGCTTTGATGCAAGAACCTAACACAATTTTTTGTGGATATTTTATTTTTGTTACGCAGATAATTTCTCAAGATCTCCAACAAGCAGGACCATTGGTGACACATTGCTTCTTTTAAGCACGCCAGAGGCAGACACAGAATACCCACTCGCAGACAGTCTTCCATATGAAGATAGAGCTGGTCCTGCAGATATTCCAGGTGTGAACCCGAAGAGGAAGGAAAAAAAATTCACCTCTGTTTTCTCAAGGAGGCCGAAAAGGAAGGCTGGACACGACGACAATATGCATTATAGCAACACCAAGTGACAAGGTATTAACTTGTCAATGCCTACGGGTTGTAGACTAGGGTTTAGTTGGAAGTAGAGGGCAAGTAGATCTCGAAGGTTTCAGCCGAAAAGTACTCGACGATTATGAAACTAGGGTTTGAGAAACAATGATTCGATGCTTTCTTTGTCCCTCGACTCCCCCTTATATAGGAGGCGGAGCCGAGGGATTCGTATTGTACAAGTTACAGAGTCCGGGACGGTTTCTAACTCATCCCGCAAGATTATAAATAATGCTTCCTATTACAACTCTAACTTTCCTTAATAATATCTTGGGCTTCCGAATCTTCTTATTCTTCGGGTAGTGGGCCTTCAGTAAATCCCGGGTACTATCTTCGGCAGGCCCATTGGGGATGCCTATGTCAGTAGCCCCCGAGATTTTGCTTGAATCGTAGAGTCAGGGAAAATCTCGACTGTTTTATTTTTACTCGACAACTTAAAACTTTTCTATATTTCTTCACATAAATTTCTATATTGTACAGGGATAATGGTAGTTGGGGCTAGTTCATCTGACGGATAAGGTACTAGTTAACTGCTCTAGTGGCAATCCGCAAAAACCTACTTCAAGATCACGTCCCTGGACATGATCTCGGGATACTGGTGTAAACTTCGACAGGTGCCGCTTAAGGTCTTACCATTCTGTCGAGTCCCAGTCAAATTTATCGGGTACCTAACGCGTCCGTTAGGATTTTTCTTCGTATCTGTTGATACGGATAAAAGTAGCTAACCGACGTCAGAGACGGCGCCACGCCTCACAGAACAGATCTGGGGTCTTACCTTCGCAAAGTTTTGCAGCATTCAGAAATTGATCGCAACTTTGCCGTTCTGAGAATATATTGTCGAGTGCTTATTCGGTTGTTGGAATGGCACATTTTATTGAGTCAAAGATGACTTATATTGCTCTCCCGATGGGAGTATATGCAGAGTTATTTATAACTCGAAATATACTCTTTTGCTCTTCTATCTTTCTTCTTTTCATTCTTTCTTTCTTTCTTTTTTATAATTTCATCGGGCACGCGAACAGCGTTCCCGATGGGAGTAGCCCCCGAGGCTACAGCCAAGGACTTGTGCTTGGGTGTAGGCTCCACTCCTTATGCTGATATATTTTCTTTTTCTCCCGAAGTTTTATAATTTCTCGGGTGCGCGAATAGCGCTCCCGATGGGAGTAGCCCCCGAGGCTATGAACAAATATTTGTATTTGATCATAGGCTCTCGCCATTTCTATTTTGTCTTTCTTGATCTTTTCATTTTTCCAAAGTAGCCCCCGAGCATTTGATCAAAAACTTGTATTTGATCAAAGGCTCATCAATATTTTCCATATCGCCTTTTTATGAAGCTGTTGAGGCGAATTTTTTCTTCTGCCAAGGTGACGTTATTGCTGACGATAGCCACGATTGCGAGTCCAAAAATCGCGAGAAGTTTTTCTCCCTCTGCCTTGCGGGCCCAAATTATCCATTATCTTGATACGTCGTGCAGGTGGGGGACACACGTTCTCCACATTTCCTGGCGCACGTACCGTAACTTCTCCAATGTTAAAATACTTTTTTACCCCTATTTCCACGTGGTTATCATCTGCCACGCACTTTTCCTATCCAACGGTCCACCGCTTCGCCGCACCTCTATATAAGATCCCCTTCTTCTTCCTCGAGCACTTCCGCTCGCGCCGTCCTCCTGCTCTCCTCTGCAAAACTTCCTCTTGCGCCCCACAACTCCCTAAGCTCATCTTCTCCAAGCTGCATTCCTGCGCCATTGTTGATGCCACCGCGTCGGTTGATCAAGCACAGCACGCCTGAATCATCAATGGCCACCGTGGATCTGGGAAGCGCGGAGTGGGAAAGGTCCAAAATTTCCACCCAGGACATCAATCTCTTGAAGAAGCTGGGGATCAGCAAGAAGCCGAAGGTGCTGTGCTTCCCTAGTGAAGAAAGCTACCCAACCCCTCCAATGGGGTATCGGGTAAGTTTCGTCGACCATCTCATCCGCGGTCTTTCCGCCCCCATTCATCCTTTCCTCCGCGGACTGCTTTTTGTTTATGGTCTGCAACTTCACCACCTCACGCCCAATTCTATCCTCCATATCTCCATTTTCATCACCCTCTGCGAGGCCTTCCTTGGCGTCCAGCCTAACTGGGCGCTATGGAAACGCATTTTCTTTTGTCGCCGTAATGGCTCTCCCAATGTCGCCTATAATATAGGCGGCGTTGTTATTTCCGTTCGCCCCACAGTCGATTACTTCGACGTCAAACTCCCTGACTCAGTTCAAGGGTGGCGCAAGAAGTGGTTGTACATTCAGGAGGAGAACCATGGATGTGCTGAAGACAACATCCCTCCCTTCGATGGTGCCGAGAAAATCCTTCGCCGTTGCTCCTGGGATGCAGAGGCTACCGAGGAAGAAAAAATGTCGACAGAGGCCCTGATGACTCGCATCCATGAGTTGCAAAATACTTGCGGCAAAGAGCTGTCAGGTATTCAGATCACAGCGTATTTTCTTAGAACCAGAGTGCAGCCTCTTCAGGCTCGCAAATTCCCTCTCTGGAAGTACGCTGGCGACAAGGACGCAGATCGGTTGTCGGCTGATTTAGAGGTCAAGGACTTAGAAAAGCTTGTCCGAAAAATCTCCTCCCTCAGCAAAAAAGATCCTGTCCCTTCTTCTTGTCGTGTAAAACCGTACAGCGCCACCAATGCGCTTCCCAAGGTAAACTTTGTCGATTGATTTGTTATTGCCTTGCTATCTTTTTTTTGTAACTCCTTTTTTGACATCTTCCCCTGTTTTTTTTTATATAGAACCATCCAAATCTTGTCTCGCTTCCTCCCCTTCCTGAAGGTGGAGAAGTCGACGAAAGGGCCGTTGTCACCGATGACAACCAAGATGGCCCCTCTTTTGTGAATGAACCCGTAGATTCTCAAAAATCTGCGGGATCTTCTGAAGGCACTGCATCGGCACAATCTCCTCCTCCTGCTGTTTCTCCAAGGAACAAAAGGAAAAGGGACGATGTCGAAGATTCCGGCACCTCCAAAGCCGAAGAAGTTGCTCCTTCACGCCAGAAGGCAGCTTACGATCCATACCTTGAGGCCCTCATCAGCTCGTAAGTCACCTTTTATTTCCCTTTATTTTTGTACTCGAAGATTTTTGTCCATCTTGCTTTTTATGCTGCCGACATTTAATCGCAGTGATGATGAGGAAGAAGTACCAGCTGTTGATGTGGCTGCTCGAACGAGTACGTCACATACTCTGGTTGTTTCGGAGACGCCAGTCGAAGGAGAGGAATCCTCGCCTCCTCAACAAAACGTCGGCACTCCTACTCCTCCTTCAAGCCCTCTTGTCCCTTCACCAAAAAGGACAAGGGTTGAAACAATCCCGGAGCCTACCCTCCAATTGGGTAGCTCCTCTAGCCCTCTCTTGGATGATGTAAGTTTTTAATTTTCTTGTCACTGTCTATATTTCCTCTGTTTGCTTCTTTATGCCATCATATTTTTCCCATACCGACATTTTCTTTCTTTGCCCTTCTTTGACAGCCTATGATCAAAGAGCTTGTTCGCATCGGTGCCCAATTCATTGGGTACCGTGAGTATGCCAGCAAGACTGAAGGTAATAATTCTTTGCTGGCCCTTGTTTATAAATTCTTGCTCCTGTTTTGTCGCACTTTTGACGATTCTTAACTATTTTGGCAGAAAAACTTGCGGAAGCCAACAAGCTTGTCGATACGCTTGCTCAAAAATTAGAGCAAAGTGAAGCGGCTCGCAAGAAGGCTGAACTTGATGCTAGCAAAGCTAAAGCGGAGGCTGATAAGGCCAAGGCAGAAGCTGCTGGTGTCGAAGATCTGCAGAAAAGACTTGATGATGCCGAAAGTGCTTTGAACGAGCACAAAGCCGCACAGGCTACTCGTGAAAAGGCGATCATCAAGCGCTTGAACACGCAGAATCAGCGCTTTGTCGGTAAGTTTGTCGATCCGCTCTATTTTTCTTAGACTTGCTTTTCTTTACTTACTGTCGACCAACATATATTTTCTGCGACAGGTAAAACAAACCAAGAATTCGAGCTTGAAGATCCCGACAACGATCTTCTTCTTGACGCGCTCTCTATCCTTGAGTTTCATGGAACCGAAGCTCGCGAAGGCATTGGACATGCTGACTCAGGATTGTTGCGGCTGTTCCCCTACTTCTTCCCGAAGAAAGCGGAACCCAAGACTTTCCTTGCTCTTGCCAAGGACTTCAACCCACCAGAGGATCTTGGACTGAAGATGCGTCAAGAGAATATGAAGATTGCTGTCGAAAGCACTGTTGCCTTGGTCGCTGATAGCCAGCAAACTATTGACTGGGCGAAAGTAGGCGACACGGAGCAGATAGAGCAAACAAAATGGCGATCGCTGATCAAGGCGGCAAAGCCCAACACGAAGAAAATCCTGGGCTATCTTGGAATCAAGCCATCTTCAACTCCTAGCTCATCAAAGCCGGAGGTCTAGTTGAATGCCCCTTCTTTTTATTTTTTTTGTTTCTTTAGCTATTGTCGCCATATTAGCTTTGGCGACAATTACCTTAGTAGTCCCTTTTGAAGAACCCCTTCTGTAATATCCATGTAAATTTCATGAAGATCAATGGAATTCTGTCTTGCGCAATCATTTGATGTTAAAATTTTCTTTTCCAGTTGATATTTGATAACTACTCCGCCAATCCTTGTTCTGCCGATACTTCGCCTGCTTCTTCATTCTCGAAGAAAACCCGTACCGAAGATTTTCCCAGTAAACATTTGTCGCAAGATTTGCAAGAACTACGCCAACAGCTCCAATCCATGAAGAAACAAACTCTTGCGATGATGGAGCAATCGCGACAAGCATCCGAGAGGGAGAAAATTGCTCTTCAACAGGCGAAAGAAGCCATTGCTGCAAAGGATGCTGCTGTTGCTGAGGCTACCGAAGCTTCTTCTCGAGAAAATTATATGCTTCATCTAATGACTGACGCCAGCCTGGACATGACAGGTATGTTTCCTGTTCATAACCATGTTGGACGTTGTTTTTGCTATTTTTCCTTCCTTGACAATTTATTTGCTGTACCAGGCTCATTTTTGGATACTGCTGCCGAAGATCAACGCGTTGAAGCTCGAGCCAATGTTCTGCTCAGACTGGCTGCACAACATGGTTCTAATTTTTGGGTTACCCCTGAGCGTACCCGCCAAATTGTCATATTCCAAGATCGCGCGGCTCAGGTCCGTGACTTCCTTGACTTCTATACGAAGACTTTGTTTTTGGTTTATGGAACCATGTTCCCTCGCAACAAGATGCCAGAAACTCTTCCTGCTTTAATGGAAAAATTTCGAGATGCTCCTCGAATCCATGACTTTGTGCGGGCTCAACTCTCTGCTAGCGCAAGATTTGCTATGATGATGATAAAGATTTGCTATCCAAAATTTCCCATGAATCAAATTGTTCCCACGTGCCTGGCCAAGATGTCGAAGAAAAAGAGAAACATGGGCAAGATTGATGATCTGGTGACTCCTGTAGCCGAAGATATGATGGATGAACTTCTTCGGATGGATGCTGAGTTCTTTGTGAAGGGTAGCTATGCCGAGCATAGTACTCGTCCTTCGAATGAGCGAATAACCATAGACCATGTGCTAGGTATTCATTGAGGGTTTTCTCCTTTTTCTTGCTGTAGTTTCACCATTGATATGTCTTTGTGTATTTGTAAACATGATCTATATTGTAAAGCTGTCAACTCTGAAAATATGTATTGTTTCTATTTTTGATCGTCAAGCCCCCGAGCCTTTGGCTGGAATTTATACTGCTTTGTTATCCCGAAGATTTTTCTCTTGTTGCAAGGAGATATATATATTTTGCTGTCGATGGGTACAAGCCCCCGAGTGTCTTGGTGGTGACATTCTATATTTTTGTTGCGAGGTTTTTAAACCAAAGCAGTAAAATTTTGACGAGTACTCTATATTTATAGTTGTTAGCTTCCGATGTTCTATTTGGCGAGGTATCCTTGTACCAAGGCGAAATATTTCGGTGAGTCTAGTTTATCTATATTGTGTATATTTTGTAACTGTAAAGCGTTGAACCCCCGAGCGTGTCGAAGAATAAGAAGTATATCTCCACTATCTTTATTATATTGCAGCACCGCGAGCCCGCCTCATTAAAAACTTTTCCGGCCCCACTCGGTGCCCCGAAAAGGAAAAGAGTGCGTCTGAAAACTCGCGGGCGTTTCAGTACATTGTATTTTTACAGAGGAGGACTATATTTCGACTCTAAGCGTAAAACCGCCTGAGCTGCGCCACGTTCCAGGGGTTTTTCTTGGGAGCCCCTATCTTCTTGTCCTTGATTCTGTATGCTCCTCCGTCGATGACTTCCGTGACGACGTAAGGTCCCAACCATGGTGACTCGAGCTTTTCAGTACTTTGTTGGTTAAGCCATAGGACCAAATCACCGACCTGAAAAGATCTGGGCCGCAATCGTCGACTGTGGTAGTTTTTCAGGTCCTGCTGGTACTTGGTAACACGTGATAGTACTTCACCTCGAGCTTCATCGAGTGCATTCATATCGTCCTCCCGAGCTTTTCGTGATGTTTCATCGTCATACTCTGTTACTCTTGGAGAATCATGCTCTATTTCAATTGGTAGTACTGCTTCGGCTCCGTGGACGAGGAAAAACGGAGTTTCTTGTGTCGCCGTATTTGGTGTTGTTCGGATACTCCATAAAACACTTGGCAATTCTTCTGGCCAGGTATGTCGAGCTTTTTCAAGCGGTCCTAGCAGACGTTTTTTAATGTCGTTGCAGATGATACCATTGGCTTTTTCGACTTGGCCATTGGTTTGTGGATGTCCTACTGACGCAAAGTGCAATTTAATGCCTACTTCTGCGCAGTATGCCTTGAACTCCTTAGCTGTAAAGTTAGTACCGTTGTCTGTGACAATGCTGTGAGGCACTCCAAACAGAAAAACGAGGCCTTTGACAAACTTTATTGCCGACGCTGCATCTGGTGAGTTTATTGGCTTCGCTTCTACCCACTTGGTGAATTTGTCAACAGCAACCAACAGGTACTCATATCCTCCTGGCGAAGCTTTGTGTAACTTGCCCACCATATCAAGTCCCCATTGGGCAAAGGGCCATGACAATGGTATTGGCATCAGCTCTGCCACTGGAGAGTGAGGTTTTGCGGCGAATCTTTGGCACGCGTCGCAGGTTCGCACTATCTCTTTTGCATCCTCTATTGCTGTCAACCAGTAAAATCCTGCCCGAAAAACCTTGGCCGCAATAGCTCGGCTGCTCGCGTGGTGACCACATATTCCTTCATGCACATCTTTTAGGATTATCCTTCCTTCTTCGGGTGTGACGCACCTTTGCAGGACGCCTGAAATACTTCGCTTGTATAACTCCCCTTTGACCACTGTGAAAGCTTTGGACCGTCGAATAATTCGCCTTGCCACAACTGGATCGTCGGGTATTTCTTTCCGAAGGATATACGATATGTAGGCTTGCATCCAAGGAACTTCTACCATCATTACAAGCTCTTGGTCCTCTTCGTCCTCCACGGCTTCTTTGAGGGGCGCCGAAGTTTTTTCTTCCTTTGCTTTTTTCTGTGCCTTCTTTGGCTTTGTGGATCTCTCCGCTATTTCCTCCCAAAATACACCTGGCGGGATTGGGAGGCACTGCGACCCGATGTTTGCGAGAACGTCGGCTTCATCATTGCTCAACCTACTGATGTGATTTACCTCGCATCCATCAAACAGCTTCTCAAGCTCATTGTACACCTCCTTGTATGCTATCATGCTATCATTGACTGCATCACATTGGTTCATAACTTGCTGAGCCACCAATTGTGAGTCGCCAAAGATTTTTAGTCGAGTTGCGCCGCAAGCTTTCGCCATCTTCATCCCGTGTATGAGGGCCTCGTATTCTGCTTCATTGTTGGATGCGTTTGGGAACGTCATCCGTAGGACATATTTTAACTTGTCGCCTTCAGGTGATATAAGTATCACTCCTGCGCCAGCTCCTTCTACTCTCTTGGATCCATCAAAGTTCATCGTCCAAGTTCTCGACAAATCTGGGGGTCCCGTGTTTTGCAGCTCCATCCACTATGCAATGAAATCTGGCAAAACTTGCGACTTGATTGCCTTTCTTTTTTCATACGTGATGTCCCGAGGGGAAAGTTCTATTCCCCAAAGGGAGACACGCCCTGTAGCTTCTGGATTGTTCAGTATATTTGAAAGAGGTGCTTCATTGACTACTATTATCGGGTGTGCCGAAAAATAGTGGCGCAACTTTCTTGCCGTTGTAATCACTCCATATGCTAGCTTCTGGTACTGCGGGTACCGCTGTTTAGAAGGCGATAAAACTTCACTGATGAAATATACCGGCCTTTGCACTCCATGGAGTTTGCCTTCTTCTTCTCTTTCAACGACTAACACCGTGCTAACCACCTGGGGTGTGGCTGCAATGTACAGCAGGAGAGGTTCCTTTTCCTTCGGCGCCACCAAGATTGGTGGTGTCGAGATTGTGCGTTTCAAGTCCTCGAAAGCTCTGTCGGCTTCTTCGTTCCACTGGAATTTCTCTCCTTGCTTTATTAAGGCGTAGAATGGTAACGCTTTTTCTCCCAGCCTGGCGACGAATCTGCTTAGCGCTGCGACTCGCCCAGTTAATTGCTGTATTTCTTTCAACTTTGTTGGTTTCCTCATTGTTACGATTGCTTGTATTTTGTCGGGATTTGCTTCAATCCCTCTTGCTGAAACTAGAAACCCAAGAAGTTCTCCTGCTGGGACGCCGAAGGAGCACTTCGTCGGGTTCAGCTTGAGGCAGAACTTGTCGAGGTTGTCGAAGGTTTCCTTGAGATCCTCGATCAGCGTCGTTCCCTTTTTTGACGTTATGACGACATCGTCGATGTACACTTGCACATTTTTTTCCAATCTGTGTCGCCAAACACTTCTGCATCATCCTCTGATATGTTGCTCCCGCGTTTTTCAAACCAAAGGGCATTGTTCTATAGCAAAACACGCCGTAAGGTGTGATGAACGCTGTTTTTTACTTCATCTTCTTTTTTTAATCTGATCTGGTTATAACCAGAATATGCGTCCAAAAAGGAAAGACGTTCACATCCTGCCGTGGAGTCGATAATTTGGTCGATCCTCGGGAGGGGAAAGTGATCCTTTGGACAATGTTTATTGAGACACGTAAAGTCGACGCACATGCGAAGGACCTTAGTGTTTTTCTTCGGCACCAACACTAGATTTGCTACCCATGTGGCCTCTGTATGCAGCTCCTTGATAAAACCAGCTTCTCTTAGTCGATCAATTTCTGACAGCATAGCCTTGCGGTTTGGTTCCGAAAAATGTCGCAGAGGTTGTTTGATTGGTCTCGCTAGTGGATCCAAGTTTAGGTGGTGCTCTGCAAGTTCCCTGGGTACTCCTGGCATGTCAGCTGGACACCATGCGAAGATTTTCCAGTTCTCACGGAGGAACTCGACGAGCGCGCTTTCCTATGCGAGGTCCATGTCGTTTGCGATGGACGTCGTCTTTTTCGGGTCAGTCGGGTGAATCTGCACCTCCTTAGAATTTTTCTCAGTATTGAAAGTTGATTCTTTATTTGGCCTTCCAACGTCTGGCAGCACGTCATAGTCAGTCATGAGCCTTGACGCCAAATACTCAGCTTGCATCCCGAAAGTTTCTGATATCCGATGAAAATCTTTATCACATTTATCGGCTAGAGCGAAGCTTCCCTTGACTGTGATTGGTCCCTTAGGTCCAGGCATCCTCCACAATAGGTACGTGTAATGTGGTACTGCCATAAATCTGGCATAGGCTGGTCGTCCCAACAGAGCGTGGTACTGTGACGGAAAATCTACGACTTCAAACTCCAACTTCTCGATTCTGTAATTTTCTCGGGTCCCAAACTGAACGTCGAGATTAATCTTCCCCAGTGGATAGCTTGGCTTCTCTGGTGTGATACCGTGGAATCTCGTGTCTGTTGGCTTCAAGTTTGCTAGGGATATGTTCATCTTCCTTAATGTATCAAAGTACATAAGGTTTAAGCTGCTGCCTCCATCTATAAACACGCGAGATACGTCAAATCCTGCGATGACCGCTGGTAGTATGAGTGCTGACTGCCCTGGTCGAGGAACTTGCTGTGGATGGTCCGCTATGGTGAAGCCAATGTCTTGCCCTGACCAATTAAGGTACTCGACTGTTGGTGGAGGCATTTTTTCTGCCATGAACACCTGCCGCGAGATTACTTTCTGAGCTCTATTGGATGGCCTTCCCTTCTGAATCATCGAGACCGCTCCGTTAGAGTTAGGGTCCACGTAAGGCGGTGGTGGAGGTGCTGCCGCTATTCTGAGCTGATGTCGATTGTCGTCCGTAATCGCGGGAGGAGGTGGTAAGTGAATCTCACTCCTGGGTTCTCGAGGATTTCTCTGTGCTGCCTGAGCATTAGCATGCCCTTCATACCTTAGCATTGCCTGAAAATTGCGACAATCCTTCTGCAGATGTCCTGACTGTCTTTTCCCGTTGCTGTCGAGGAAAAAGTGCATCTGACACGGCCCGTTCATCATCTCTTCGGGGGACACGAAAGGCCTCTGGAACCTTGGCCCGCTATTTTGCCTATTGTTTCGAGAGTCATCTCTATTGTCGCCTCGTTGCTCGTTGCTTCTCTGGTACTCATCTTTGTTGTTTCCTCCTGCGCTTGATCGGAAACCAGCCGAGATTTGTCCTGGAGCATCATAGCTCGAGTACTGCCGAGGAAATCGTCGCCTTGGTTGATAATTTCGACCGCGGTCTTCCTCTGGCGATCTATGCCGTTTGTTGTGAACAGCATCTTCTCCATCTGCCCATCTGTTTGCTATTTCCATTAACGCGGATACTGTCTTTGGATTGGTCCTCCCCAAATCCTCGACAAAATCTCCACGCCTGATCCCTGCGACAAACGCATCTATTGCTCTCTCGTCAGATATATTTTCTGCCGAGTTTTTGATGATATTCCACCTTTGTATATATTTTCTCATTGGCTCGTCTGGCTTTTGTCGGCACGCTCTCAACTCCTCTAATGACGCAGGTTTTTTACATGTGGACCGGAAGTTCTTGACGAACACCTCCTCGAAGCTATCCCAGCTGTCGATAGATCCTGAAGGAAGTTTCTTTATCCAAGATCGTGCGGCTCCACTCAAATGCACCTGGATGCTTTGCATAGCTGTTGCTCTGGTTCCTCCTGTGAGTTTCACCGTCTCAAGATAATCGATTAGCCAATCCTCTGGATCTTGAAGGCCGCCGAATTTCTTGAAGTTATCGGGTAACTTGAATCCTGAAGGGACTCGAGTTTTTCGGACTCTCCTTGTGAAGCATGGTAACCCACACATATCCTCATCGTTTAGCTCTGGGGACTGCCGATGTTCCCTTCTGCTTTGTCGCGCTCTGTCGACCCTTGCTTGTGCTGCCGTGTCCCTTGCTCCACTTGGTCCTTCGGGAGCTGCTGTTGTTGCTGCCGCAAGTCGTGGACTATTTTGCCTTGCTGTTCCTTCGGGAGGTGTTGATATAAACGCCGTCCCCATGGCTCCAACTCCTGCCATTGCCATGTTATACAATGCCTCCCTTGGATCTCCTGGTGGTGGCCTGGATGCAAGGATGAAAGCTTGTGTCGCCATATACCCAGCTTCTGGTGTCTCGGGGATGATGTTCCCTCTCGTGTCTATTGACATAAAAGACATGTCGAGGTTTTGAACCAAGTGCTCTCTTTCTCCTTCAGGTACGTTTTGCAACCTTGATCTTGCTCTGTTCCGAGCTTCCCTGTGGCTATCACCCGAAGTTCTAGATTGTCGACTCAGCTCTGCCCTTCGCCTACTTGATGCGGAGGCTGCCTCCTTTCTTCTATTTAGCTCAGCTGTCTGTTTTTCCAATTCCCTTGCAGCTCGTGCGAGCCTATATTGATATGCTTGTAATTCTTCTGGCGTGGCTGTGGTGGCCATTGGTTCTGAGCCATCCATAGCTCTTGCGGCTCTATCCCATGCTGATTGCGGAAGTCGGACTCTGTCTCGCGTCTGTGGCCCGATATATTTATTGCCTAGGCCTCGCCGCAAATCAGAGGGATCGACGTATGGATTTCCCAAATCGTCGAAAGCCTCAGATGTTTCCTCCTGATCACGACTTGGCTCTCCGATGACATAAATCTGGTGATACTTTGTATTCAGATCTATGTTGGGTTTGGTGACACCATCATGAAGATTGGCGAAGACCTTGCCCACTGTAGTAGATTTGTCGATGAAGTCGTAGCTGTCGACAGTGCTTGAGCCATCGCTTATATAGGAGTCCGCAGATGACTCAAACGACATGTCGCTGAAGATCTTGGCAAGTTTTTCTCTTGCCCTGGTGCTGATGAAGCGTGACGACAAAGTTTCTTCGTCTCCTGATTCGGTTGACGATGTATAGCTTGAAAAATCGGAATCGACCGCCGACGATCCCGACGAAATCGGAATTTCAACATGATACGATCCCTCTTTCTCGACGCGAAAGTGAAATCTTCCGAACGTCATCTCCATAGGCTCCTCCAGATACGCATATGCATCCAAACGGGAGGGCGGGTGAGGAACAAAATCGACAAGACCAGTTGCGATCTGTTTACCTCGATCCATCGCGTTGCTTGCGGTTGATGAAGTCGACGATCTTGAACGTGCCATCGAGATCGGATCCTTGACGCCTCTAGTCCCCACGGACGGCGCCAATTGACAAGGTATTAACTTGTCAATGCCTACGGGTTGTAGACTAGGGTTTAGTTGGAAGTAGAGAGCAAGTAGATCTCGAAGGTTTCAGCCGAAAAGTACTCGACGATTATGAAACTAGGGTTTGAGAAACAATGATTCGATGCTTTCTTTGTCCCTCGACTCCCCCTTATATAGGAGGCGGAGCCAAGGGATTCGTATTGTACAAGTTACAGAGTCCGGGACGGTTTCTAACTCATCCCGCAAGATTACAAATAATGCTTCCTATTACAACTCTAACTTTCCTTAATAATATCTTGGGCTTCCGAATCTTCTTATTCTTCGGGTAGTGGGCCTTCAGTAAACCCCAGGTACTATCTTCGGCAGGCCCATTGGGGATGCCTATGTCACCAAGTGTGCAGATGATGAAGCAGCTGCGCGGCCTGTTGGAAATGCAGAGGAGTGTGCCACTTCACTGACTACTACTGATATCAAGAAGGGCAGTCAGCTGCCCAAGGCGTTTAGCACAAAAAAAAAAGACATATCAGTTGCTTGTGAGAAGAAGGCAAGTGGTAGTAAGAAGAAGGGAATTAAAAGGGCCAAGCATTCTAGAGATTCTGCAGTTCTTCATACAGAGGTTAGAGGAGATGAAGGAACAAACGACGGAGCTAATCCGGCATCTTCATCCCAGGTTGTCTTATATGATCCTCGTGTTGAAAGGTGTGAAGTAGACGCTTCAATAAAGGAAACGGCTGAAAAAAGGACCAAAAGGTCCTTACCAAGAAAAGACAGTGGAAAGAAAGTTTTGCCTGCAAAAAGGATAAAGGTAAACAAGGATCTGTTGTCTAGCAAAGACAGTGAAGATCCTTCGGACAAGGACGATCTTATGAGTCAGATGTCAATCCAAACAATTATTGCTGCTGCAAACGAACTGGCGAGGATCCCACGACTTATAGAGAGTGTTAGAGATGCAGGGTTTGGTCCTTTCATAGACACTAAAATAAAGGGATCAGTCAACCGTAAGTGCATTTCCTTCATTCTAAAGAATATAGATATTCCTACAATGACGGTGACATTTTCTGAAGAGAAGAAGATAGAGATAAATCGCTACGCTATCCATCATTTATATGGCATACCAAATGGAAATGTGTCAGCTCCAAGGCCGAATCCCACCAAAGAAGCCCTTGCAAAACTCAAGCAAGAACTTGGGTTCAAATCAGGTGATAATATCAATGCAAGGAAACTTCTTGATAAGCTAAGATCTATGGTCGATGATCATTGTAGTCCTGAGAATTCAGTGGAAATCAATACAGACCTTGCACTGAAGATCTTCTATCTCATATTGTTTAATAAAGGTTTATGCGTTGGAGTTGGATCACGCATCACTGCAAAGGAAGCAAGCATGGTTAAGGGACTTGATTATGGCAAAATCAAATATATGGATTTCTGTCAGCTAGTGGTGGATGAGCTTCAGATTTCAGCGTCTCACTGGCAGAAACACAAGGTGTTAGAAAATAAACACATGGAAGGATTAGCTGTAACACCGCTAATAATGTACCTGGATTCTCTTATATACAAAGACTTAGCTCATATGGGAAAGGAGACACCTCGGGTGTTGGTTCTTGATGAACAAAAATTAACAGCAATATCAAGAGCTGACAGGACCATGGGAGCGCAAAAAGGGAGCAAAGACTGGGTTTTTGGAAATATAATTGTAAGCATGCTCTTGAAACAAACATTTTTCATATTTTGTTTCTTTGTTTTGCGTAACATCCTTTTTTGCAATTAAAATTTTGTTTCGATCTATCTATTTGCCATTGTAATGTAAGTTAAATCTTTTTATCAGACTTGGAAGGCACAAGATGATAGAGTTTACCGGACAATATCAGAAGAAAAAGCAAAGGAAACAATGGCAAATAGACACAGATCCATTTGCTTTCCCGTTGCAGGAAGGTCATTTCACGGTGGCGATGACATGCCTGCGGGAACCGCATCTGAGCACCAAGGAGCCCTGATGATAGGAAACAGCAATGCTGTCCAGAGCGATACGATTAACAGCATAAAGAACCTGATGCAACAGGCTTTAGATTTGACATGCGGTCTGCAGACTACGTCGCAACTGCTAGATAGAGATATACCCGGGGATATCTCTCACAGGAAGATTGAAAACCTCAAGATCCAAACAGCCAGCCTCATATCGATGTTTGATTTATTTGGAGATGAGCAGAGATATTCTCTTGATGTACACCGTACAGATGGACGTGGCAGTGAAACCAACAAATTGACATCAATTCCTGATGAGAAAAAGGCACATCAAACTGTGGAGGTTGATGTAGGGAAGGTATTCCTTTATTACACTCGCACATTTTTGTATAGATTTGTATGTTTTCACAAGATATGATGTACCTTCCCTATGAGAAATAGGCTACTTGGTAAAAGCATAAACATGTGTGGAATTCAGTATTTGTACTTATTATTCATTACTAACTGTACTCCATGTGTTGTCAGGCGACTTGCGAGCAGCAGGAAAAAATACTAGAAGAAGGCTGCAAGGTTAAACCAGTAATCAAACAAAAGAGGAATAAGCAAAAACGTAAAGTCTCGAGTAAAACAGGCAGCATTGGAGACAAGCTGCTAGAAGAAACCCATCCTGATCCCAGAGAGCATCAGGCTGGTTCTCTCCCAGATATCTCCGAGAACATCCAAGAATCCAATAAGGATCTAGCCATCAGTGTTAATTTTTAAATTCCCAAAACAGGATGCTGAAGCTCACAGGCCAGAGATTGTAGCAAGTGCTGCTACAATCACTGGAATGAGTACCGACAAGCTAGCGGAATCACTCGATACAAAAGTGAACCATAATTTTTTTATCATTGTACTATGAAATAAATTATTATACAACTCATTAATTTTGTCCAACCACTCATTAACAGTATCAAGAAAAAACATGTACAAGCGAAACCACGATTGAAGAAGTTCATAACCCATCGGATAACTTGCAGGAAGGAATCCAGGTACACTATTACATGTTTTTATATGTCACTGTGTTTGTGCAATATGGAGACACAATTGCAATACATGTACACGGCAGCTTTGTTATAAATTATGGATATATATAATTTTCTGTATAACCTTAAGGTGAAGTTTAATATCATCGGTGCAATCCAGGCTAGTTGGAAAAAAATATAAATATAAGCATCCACACATCCATGTATTAGCTGTATTAATGAATGTGCTTCATGTATTAATTTTATTTTTGCCATCTATATTATACGTAACTTCAGGCGACTGACGAACAACATGCATGCATCGGAGAACAGCAGCTGAGAGAACCCCCTCTTGCTCCAGAGCAAACTATTGTACCTCATCTACGTACAGAAGAATCCATCAAGGAACCACCCACTGAAACGTGTGGTAAAGAGGTACTAATTTATAAATTTCAAATTTAGCACTATTTTTTGTTTCTCAGATGTAAATGTTTGTAAATTCTTGTACAGGATGCGGGAACTTCAAATGCTAATGACGAAGCTGATGCGCCATACATTGAAACAAGTGCTGCTACTGTTAGTCAGAAAAGTGCTGATATTATAGCGGAGTCATCTGATCGAAACGTAAAGCATCGAACTTTTTATAATCATAGTTAGATAACTTACTATACAGCTCATTAACTTTAGCCAACAGAATTCCATTGAAAAGCAGGATCAAAACATAAAATCTGCAAGTGCAACCAATAGTGAAGAAGTTCAGAACCCAGAGGATTTCATGCAAGGAGAACAGGCGAAACATGATATTGTGCCTGACGTAGCACATGCAGACCAGTGCACTTCAGACAATTTGTTGGAAGGTTGCGTGGAGGGCTCAAAAGCACGATTAGAGGATGAAAACTCAGCTGCAGAGGAGCTATGCAATAAGGTCATTGAGAATACACGCGCAGACGATGATGTGCAAGTTACCCACCAAGTGGATCTTGTGTGCACAGGCAAGTTCATGGATGGGACTTTTTTTAAAAAAATAGTGCTATTTGGTAATTTATATAATACAATTTCTTTTTCTTTTCTTTCAGGCAATTATGACCAGCTCAAAATGTCTCCACCAACGACTGAACAAATTGACGAAGAAGCCAGAGGAGCTTCCTTATCGGTAACTTGTCGCAATGTAATACAACTCCAAAATTGTATGGAATTTGATGTTAGTGCATCTCCTGATGCTGCCAACCAGGATTCTAAAACCTCAACGGGCTCAGATGGCGATGGCTGTGACATATCTGTAGTCGCAACCATTGTGGGGGAGCCCTCAACTGCTATAGTACCCGAGGATGGACAAACGCTTAAGGATGGCCAGCACATAGGCAAGTACCGAAAATATTTTCTTATCTATTTTCCAATCTGTACACTGAAATGCCCACCAATTCATGATTTCTGCAGCAGAAGAAACTACTCAATCTGTGCCAAGCGAATTTATGTTTGATCAGTCAGGAGATGCAACACCTGATGAAATCATGGAGGGTCCATGTGCTACCGCTGACCAGAATGCAGATGATGCTCTTAGCAAAGGTGCACACCCAATCATGGGATAAATACTTTAAAAGTAGTATAGTGGTCTATCCATAAGATGTGCAACCCAATTTTATTACATTTATGGTAGCTCATTTATTTTGCTTTTTCTGTGAAAGAAGTCTCCGATGAAGGTAACAGAAGGGAAGAGAACGAGTTAGCCAAAACGGGTGAATTTGATGTTAGTGCATCTCCTAATGCTTCAAACCAGGATTCTAAAACCTCGACGGGCTCAGATGGCGATGGCTGTGACATATCTGTAGTTGCAACCATTGTGGGGGAGCCCTCAACTGCTATAGTACCCGAGGATGGACAAACGCTTGAGGATGGCCAGCACATAGGCAAGTACCGAAAATATTTTCTTATCTATTTTGCAATCTGTACACTGAAATGCCCACCAATCCATGTTTTCGCAGCAGAAAAAACTACTCAATCTGTGCCAAGCGAACTTATGTTTGATCAGTCAGGAGATGCAACACCTGATGAAATCATGGAGGGTCCATGCCCTACCGCTGACCAGAATGCAGATGATGCTCTTATCAAAGGTGCACACCCAATCATGGGATAAATACTTTAAAAGTAGTACAGTGGTCTATCCATAAGATGTGCAACCATATTTTATTACATTTATGGCAGCTCATGTATTTTACTTTTTCTGTGAAAGATGTCTCCGATGAAGGTAACGGAAGGGAAAAGAACGAGTTAGCCAGAACGGGTGGCAACACAGTTGATGGGGAAGATAAAACCAACGTCGTGTCATGTCACCGTGATGGACAAGAGCAGGTTATCAAGGAGACGTTGCGGGTGCAACCCGAATTGAAGGAAAACAGCAACATTGCAACAAAAGATAACAATTGCGACAACCGCAGCCCTGAAACTGCATCAGATCCAACCATGACCATTCAGGACGAATTGAAAATCATCATCGATAGTTCCATGATTGAAGGCAAGAGACGAAAAACCCCTGTTTCATTTTTAAAATTTTGCAAAGTTCGTAATCTATTTTTTTCCATAAAGAAAACATATGTTAAAATATACGGTGTGAAAAAAGTATGATCATTCGTTGCAGATGATGGCGAAACTCCTGATGATGGGTATGATACCATTACTGAATTTGTCTATAAAGAAGTATGCAAGTACAGTACCATATCATCTATTACTGATAATCAGGATCCATCCAGCAGGGAACGCATGGAAAAATTTAGGTATCGTGTTTTGGCATATGTAATTACATTCAATGTAGAAACACTGCCTGACAAATAATTTATTAAATTTTCCCAGAAATCAGAAGTTTATTGGATATGGTGAGATGGATGTTACAATTGGTGATGTTGCTGACTCCTTTGAAGATGGTGCTCCTATTAAAACCAGTATAATGACAATCATGGTAGATTTAGCGCGGGATATTTTTCGAAACCCTGAAAAAAAACGTCTAATAGTGCCATTCATGGCAGTGGTAAGAAATATTATTATTATTATTATTATTATTATTATTATTATTATTATTATTATTATTATTATTTTTCTTCATGCACGTTTGTATGCGGAAATTTGAGGCAGCGCTAACATAAAAATATAACACCCAAACAGTTAAGGTGCAACAGGATTAAAAGGAACAATGATAGCAAAATGAATACGAGGAAATTGGCAAATCTCATCAGGGCAATTAATCCGGTTGAAGATTGTTTCCAGTTGGACAGATACGATATTATAAGTTTCAGTGTGGTGTCCATAATTATCTTAAAATAAAAAGTGTACCTTAAGACAAATAGCTGGATTGCATTTTTTGTTTACGCATATAAAAGTTCCATGTTTCGAAGAAGGAGATAAAAAGTGTCCTGTGGGCCACTATTTCGTCATGTGCATGAATTTAAAGAAAAAGCGGTTTGAACTTCTAGACTCACTTGGAGGGGGAGGAGCTGAACAGCACTTTGTTAACACGGCTGACGTGTTCAAGGAAATTTGGAAGGAAGCGTACAAAAAAACCAACGGAAATCTGTCACCTGAAAACCTCGACGGATTTTCGTACCAGAAGCCTAAAGTTATTCCACTTCAGGGAGAAACGTAAGAATTGTTGGACATTTATTAAATAAGTATTGTTGAACCTTTATTTATATAAAAAGATATGCTAATGATTTACATGGTGATCGACGCAGGTTAAATTGTGGAGTCTACATGATGATTTTCCTCATGTTCTGGAATGGAAAGTCTATGATGTTCATTCGACAGAACGATGTATTGTACATCAGAAAAAGATTATTATACTTGATTCTTATGTGGGAAAGATTGGAGGTTAATATTGGTCTGATTGAAACAATCGACAAAGGTAGGTAGTTAGTACTTCACATTTCTTACTAAAGATTTACTGCGCATATAGATATTTCATGGCATATTTATATTTTTGTTTTATTGTTTGGTGTAGGTGAGCTTAAAAAGGTCGTTTCGGGAGAGTACAATTTAATCAGGATGAAATCACCTGTGAATCCAAACATGCTTGTTATCATGGACCTACCTGATGTCAATATACCAGAACCTAGGGTTGTAGATGATGGAAAAGAAAACTATACTGAAGAACAAGAATACATACTCATCGGTAGCCAGGAAGACTACAGCATGGAATGCTTCAAGGAAAGACGTAGAACGGAAGAAACATCAAAGGACGAAAAATAAGACAAAGAAACAACAAAGAGCGGTGAAGAAGACAGGAATCAGAAGCAACAGAAATCTGTTGTCGCCATAAACTATGAAGACAACAGCACTGAATACTTGAGGACTAGAGAAGCAAGAGTTGACGATCCCTCAAGATTGCACCAAGTTTTGTTTACTCCAATAAACAGGACCTCTTCTTCATCGCCTGGTTATAATATTGATAAAGATTTGCACTGTAGCCTCACCAGGTCACAAAGTCTTGAGACTCCACCGAAGGTTTCAAAGTACAACCATGTTGAGCACAGAACTAAGTTGGTCAAACTGAAGAGGGACATTGTTACTCCGTCTAATGTCACGACAACAAAGAGACCAAGAGCTACTGCAAAAAGGTTATGCCAGCCTGTGCCGAACCATAGACCAAGGAAGTTCAAGCACCAGAAACTTGCAAACAGCCTATATGACCTCCTTCTGAAAAAAAAGAAATTTGATGTGTAAGTATTTCATCTTGCACTGCATAATGTTCATCTCTTCAATTATTTATTTTTTAACCTTTGGATTTTCATGCAGAACTGAGGTATTCAAAGCACCGGTTATGCACAGTTCTGTTCCTAACATGAATACCTCTTACACGGGCCTTGAGATTAAAAAACAATTTGGACTTAATGAGTTACTGGATGGTAATAGCATGGACTACATCATTGACGAGATGAGGAGCACGTCCGATTTGTATGCTAGTGGAGAAGGAGTGTTGTTAAGCCAAGGATTTATCATGGTATGCCTTGCAGTCAACAATGTATGTTGCACCATAACAGTGATTATATTGTACACTAACTACTGATATAATCTATGTTTGCAATGTATGGTGCAGCATGTTCTCCAGGTGGCTGTTTGGGAACAGACAGAAGAGGAAGTAGAAGAATCCGTTCAAAAAATGAATGTTTCAACTAGCTACACAGCAGGTTTCGACGTGGATATTGCATCGGAACTTTTCCATAACTATGTTGACAAAACAAAGTGCCTTCTCGACTCAAAACTTGTAAGCTCCGTTCCTCTATAGGTGCAACATCATTCCAGCGTACATATCTACTATTTCCATCTTGTTCTTACATGTCAAGTCTCCAAACAGATAATGATGACGTACTTCAAGAGTTATCACCATACTTTATATGTGATGAACAAATATACACAAAAGTTCGAAATACTGGACTCTAGAAACTATAATGTCAAAAAAGTGATGTCAACCATTATACAAGGAGCAGATTCCACACAGAATGCGGGAAAATAGTAAGTATAGTAAAAATCCACATGCATGCTTTTTCACACAATACTATTTATTGTTGTCAATCGTCATTTTTACGATCATTTATTCCCTGATTCCTACAGATGGCAAGGATGGAACTTGTACTCAAGAAAGTATACGGTGCAGACAGATACAATAAAAGTAATCAACCAAACAGCTGGGTTGCCTGTGCAAACAAGCCAAGATATATTCCTTGCCCACACCAAGGAGTAAACCAGTGCGCATTTTACGTTCTGATGGGTGCTTACCTATATGATGGGATTAGACTATTGGGTGAAAAGGAAGGATATGAGACAATTAAAAAGGATCATGTAAGTGTTGCAGAAATACATATTCTTTAAATAAGATACAGTGTTTATATGGTATGCAGTACTTGTAACTACTGTTGTCTCCATTCATTGCAGCCCACTATAAACGCCAGAAAAGCTGAGTATCTGTACACTTTAATATTCAGCTTCCGCAACATGGTGAATTTCCCAACCGGAATCCTAGAGTTACAACCAGCATGCCAACTCTACGGATGATGCTGTCATAGTAAGCATGTTCACATGTACAACAATGAATTTTAACAAGAAAAATAATTTTTCTCATGTGTTTATTAATTACTTTCAACTACTGTCTTTTGTAGCACATTCCTTATGGTGGATGGTGGACAGCGCACGTACAACTAGTACCTGTCAAACATCTTGGTTAATACAACCGCACCGTGAACCGTCGGATAGAAACTTCACTACATTGTGATTTGTTAGTACTTGTGAATATGCTGCAGGTGTACTTTTGTATCAGTACTTATTAATCCGAGAGAAGCAATCATATACTCTTCTTGCTGCCTATGCTGTACTCGTGCAACATTCCCAACTGTACTCCTATTTCTAAGCAGAAGCAAAAGCTTTCGAACTAGGAGACAGAACGAACTCATGAAGCTATCCTAACGAAGCCGTACCTTCATGCACCTGTAGCTTCATGCAGAATCAACAATTTGCAAAAAAAAAAATATAGAGAAACAATCATGTGCTCCTCTTGCTGCCTTTCACCGCTGGCACTCGTGCTTCTTTCACTGCTGTACTCGAACCTGCTGGCACCCGTCTCTTCACAGAGAACAAGAAACATTCAGAAAACATAGGGAAACACTACTGTACACCTCTTCCTAACGAAGCTGTACTCGTGTGACCATCACCGCTGTACTCGATACACCTTACACATGTACCTTCCTGCAGATCACAAAATTTGCAGACAAATACAGAGAAACAGTAATGTATTCATCTTGCTGCCTAAGCAGTACTCGTACGCCCTTCACCGCCGTACTCGACCCTGCTGGCACATGTCCTTTACCGGAGAATATAAAACATGCAGAAAACATAGGGAAACACTACTGAACCCTCTTGCTAACAAAGTTGTACTCGTGCATCCATCACCGCTGTACTCGACACACCTTGCACCTGTACCTACCTGCAGAATCCACAATTTGCAAAAAAATATAGAGAAGCAGTCTTTTGCTGCCTAAGATGTACTCGTGCGCCCATCACCTCTGAACTTCTCTTTCTTACGAAGTTGTACTCGTGCACCCATCACCGCAGTACTCGACAAACCTTACACCTGTACCTTCTTGCAGAATCCACAATTTGCAAAAAAAAAATATACAGAAACAGTCATGTATTCCTCTTGCTTCCTAAGCTGTACTCGTGCGCCCTTAGACGCTGTACTCGACCCTGCTGGCACGTGTCCATTCCAAGAGAACAAAAAACATGTATAAAACATAAGGAAACAACACTGTACCCCACTTGCTAACGAAGCTGTACTCGTGCACCCACCACCGCTGTACATGACACACCTTGCATCTGTACCTGCCTGCAGGTCCCAACATTTGAAAAAAAAATATAGACAAACAGTCATGAGTTCCTCTTGTGAAAACAGATAGAGGTTGTTCTTGGTGCTGTAGCTATACTCATGCACCTGCCATTTCCCCCCAGTGAAGAAAAAACATGCTGAGGAAATATAGAGATACACTGATGTATTCCTCTTGATGCCCAAGATGTACTCGTGCCACTGTCAGAACTGTACTCTACTCCGCTGGCACCTGTACCTTCCCAGATAAACCAAAACTTGCAGAAAAATTTGGAGAAACACTACTGTGCTCTACTTGGTGACAAATCTCTACTTTTTCAACCTCCCACACTGTACGTTCCTAGGTAACTCAATTATTGCATAAAACATATAGAAAAACTTTTGTACTCCTCTTGATGCTGTTGCTGAACTCACAAGCCATTCACCACAGTACTCGATACAGCTGACACCTGTCCCTCTTCAGTGAACAAAGAAACATGCTGAGAGAAACATTGCTCTTTTTGTGCGATCTGATGCCTTTGTCAGGGTTTCGAGTGAATATATTCTGCACAGAATGACACGACAGTGGCAGCATAAAAAGCATATAAAGCATGCAGCGACAAGCAACTGACTGACAATTTTTTGACACTCATTGACATTGAGTGACAATGCAACTATAAAATGCAGTCATTCTGGTTAAACCATCTTATTATATTACTTATTTATTTATCCCATGTTCTGGGTGCTTGTTGAAATTATGTAATTAACACGCGTTCTATGACAGCGCTTATGATACATTTATTTAGTTCCTGTGCAATTCTGGAATCTTTCTCTCTCTTCCTCTTCTTATAGTAGTTGCTTTGGGTCCTGTGCGCCGTCAGTGTCTCGAGTGAGTATATTCTGCAAAGAATGACATGACAAATGCAGCCCAAAAATCATATAAAGCATGCAGCGACAAGCAATTGAGTGACCATTGTCGGACTAACTGACAATGCAATTGAGTGATTCTGATTCCACTGACTTCTTGCAGTGACTTCTACTTTTTTTTTTCATATAAACAGTAGCTACTGCATTGTTGGTTTGGAGATAGAAGCCATTGTCACTGTCACTGTACCTTCCTGCAGAACAGAGATTTTGCAGACAAATACAGTTTAACAGTCATATACTCTTACTGCTGCCTAAGATGTAGTCCTGCGCCCTTTACCACGCTGTACTCGACACTGCTGGTACCTGTCTCTTCACAGAGTACAAGAAACATTCAGACAACATAGGGAAACATTACTGTACACCTCTTGCTAACGAAGCTGTTCTCGTGCACCCATGACCGGTGTACTCGACATGTCTTCCCGCACAACCGAAAATTTGCAAACAAATATAGAGAAACAGTCATGTACTTTTCTTGCTGCCTAAAATGTACTCTTGCGCCCTTCACCGCTGTACTCGAGCATGCTGGCACCTGTCCATTTGCAGAGAACAAAAAACACGCAGAAAACATAGGGAACCGGTACTGTACTCCTCTTTCTATCGAAGATGTACTCGTGTGTCCATCACATATGTACACGACACACCTTCCTGAAGAACCCAAATTTTGCAGACAAATATAGTTTAACAGTCCTGTACTCTTCTTGCTACCTAAGATGTACTCCTGCGCCCTTTACCACTGTACTCGACACTGCTGGCACCTGTCTCTTCACAGAGAACAAGAAACATTCAGAAAACATAGGGAAACACTACTGTACACTCTTGTTAGCGAAGCTGTATTCGTGTACCCATCAGCGGTGTACTCGACACACCTTACACCGGTACCTTCCTGCAGAACCCAAATTTTGCAGACAAAAATAGGGAAACACTTCTTGTAGTCCTCTTGCCGCCTAAGTTGTCCTCGTACGCCCTTCACATCTGTGCTCGATCCTGCTGGCACCTGTCTCCAAGAGAACAAGAACCATGCATAGAACATAGGGAAAACACCACTGTACTCCTCTTGCCATCGAAGCCGTACTCGTGCACCCATCACCGATGTACTCGTCACACCATACGCCTGTACCTTCTTGCAGAACCCAAAATTTGAAGACAAATATAGTGAAACAGTCATATTATCTTCTTGCTGCTTAAGCTGTACTCGTGCAACATTCCCAACTGTACTCGACCCTGCTGGCACATGTCTCTTCACAGTGAACAAAAAACATGAGGAAGAAACACTCATGTATTCCTCTTGGTGGCCAAGATGTACTCGTGGCCGACACCTGTACCTTCCCAGATAAATCAAAACTTGCAGAAAACTTGGAGAAACAGTCATGTACCCTACTTGGTGACAAATCTGTAACTTTTCAACCTTCTCCACTGTACTCGAGCCATGCTGGCTCCTGTACGTTCCCAGACAACTCAATTTTTGCATAAAACATATAGAAAAAAACTACTGTACTCCTCCTGGTGTCATTGCTGTACTCACGCGCCCTTCACCACTGTACTCAATACAGCTGACACCTGTCTCTCCCCAGTGAACAAAAAACATGCTGAGAGAAATAATGCGACAGTGGCAGGGTTTCGAGTGAATGTATTCTTTTGCATTTGCTCTTTTTGTGCGACCGGATGCCTTTGTCAGGGTTTCGAGGGAATATATTCTGCACATAATGACACGACAATGGCAGCATGAAAAGCATATAAAGCATGCAGAGACAAGCAACTGAGTGACAATTCTTTGACACTCACTTACATGCAAATATAAAAATGCATTTATTCTGATTACACCGTCTTCTTCTATTACTTATTTATTTATCCCATGTTTTGGGTGCGTGTTGAAATTACGTAATTAACCCACGTTCTATGACAGCACTTATGATGCATTTATTTAGTTCCTGTGCAATTCTAGAATCTTTTTCTCTCTTACTCGGCTTATAGTAGTTGATTTGCGTTGATGATTACGGTTTGGGTCCTGTGCCTCGTCAGTGTTTCGAGTGAATATATTCTGCAAAGAATGACATGACAAATGCAGTCTAAAAATCATAGAAAGCATGCAGCGACAAGCAATTGAGTGACCATTTTCGTATAGACTGACAATGCAATTAAAAAATGGAGTGATTCTGATTCCACTGACTTCTTGTAGTGACTTCTACTTTTTTTTTCATATAAATAGTAGCTACTACATTGTTGGTTTACAGATAGAAACCATGCAGTATTCTAGGAGATCCACTGGTTCCATGACACAAGAACCTGCTCCTCCCAATCTCCTAGTTTACCACAGAAGGAGTGCAAGAGAAAGAGAGTTGGCAGATGAGAGGAATAGAGCATTCCTTGAGCAGGAAGCTGTGGGTGGTTTGCAGCAGCTAGGTGAGTGTCTTGTGAGAACAGCTATCATGGCACTCCCTTCTCCAAATGCCCCACATAACATTATAAGGGCATGTGCACCTAGCATGCCATCAATGTCTGAGTTGCCAAGAAGAGTCGATGGATTGCATCATAGGGAGGCAAGAATTCGGCATATTTGTGCAGGGGAGTACCCTCCACTGGAATATTTGGAAAGGGCTCTTGAAGGACAATACCTCCATGCATTGGTACCTCCTGAGACGGAGAAAGAAGTAACTGCTTCAATTGTTCTGTGCAAGGTCAAAAGGGCCATGAAGAGATGGTTGACCAGGGTGAGAAATAAATTAAGGAAGTATTAGTGTTTTGTGTCTATGCAGCCATGTAGTGTATCTGTTTCTCTGCAACCATATAGTGTGTGTACGTGTGTGTACGTGTGCCACTATGTAATATCGTCTAAGGTACAATAAAACGTGTCGTTCTTAATTACCAGCATTTGCTACATACAGATAAATGCATGTGCAAGTAGTTAATTGCATTACTTACACGATTCTACATTAGAGCTAATACAAATAAGTACGGAATAGCCTGATGCGTAAGTCCAAAAAAACATAGTACACACGTACTGACATATTTTGTTTATAATTTGTAAACAGGCAATACAGCGCGCGAGACATGGTAATCCCGATGGACAGATCAAAAACTTTATTAGGCACATATTTATAAAATTTATAGTAGGTACCATAACACACTTGCCACTAATAGGTAACAAAGTGCATTGAGTCCGAGTACGGCTCAGTCTTATATGTAAGTACTAGGTTATATTATGTACACTCACTTAACAAATATTTTTTTGTTTTTTATAAAATGACAGTAATGCGTCAGACGGACAAGTGCCAGACTGGCTTATGCACGATACAGACTACGCAAGAAAATGAACCACTTTGCGGTTAGACTAGTAGTGGAACCGCTTTGCGGTTAGCGGAATTGAATCGTATACATCTGTAATATAGCGCTCTACATTCCTCTCTAAATAATCACCACCATCCCCACTAACTCCCGCATTCCACTTTCTCCCCTATTTTGCTGCCCAACGATCGATCGCCGCGGCTTACACTGCTCATCTGTAGCGATGGAGCAAGGTGACATCAGCAACTCGAAGACGCACACGTATGTTCTTGCTTCTGGTCCGCTGGCAAACATCACTACGCGATCAGATCTTCTTACCACCGCTCGCATTGCATATGGTATACCGGAGATGCGCGATGCCATCAATAAAGACCGAAGCCTCCCGTTCGGGTCCCCGTGCATTTTACACAGTCTACGACCGCAGGAGTATTCTGCTGATCGGAACTCGCATGTATTTATTTTCAATACTATTTTGTTCTTTTATGTTATTTTTTGACATAAATTTGTGAGATTAATGATGCAAAACTCCTATAGGGAATTGACGCTTCCCTGACGCCGCTAGACTCTGCTGCGGTATCAGCATTCGTTCCATGTAGGGTGATAGGCCGTAATAATAAGCATTGGGTTGGTGCGAATGGGGACTGGGTTGCATTTGTTCAGGATCAGGCACAATGGACCTTGATGAACGTCTACACCAAGGCGGAGATAACACTTCCTTCGATTCGAAATGTTGGGATCCATCCGGATGACCATTTCAGGTATTGCTGGATAAGTCAAAAGTTATTTCACCATCTTTTTTGATTTATTTAAGCCAAAAGTTTTTAAAATACCACCCAGGTATCATTGGGAGATGGCTAGTCTCGTGTTACTAAAGATCCAGATTACTGGTGAACCATTCATGTTTGAAGGCAGATGGCACTACTGTGCCATAGCAGTGTTTGACAAGACATTGGCAATCATGATGGGTGGAATGGACTCTGACTGAAGGATCCTTAAAAATGACTTCCTTCGTCCATCATTCTATGCTGATGCCATCTATGATGAAGGTAGGATCTATGCTGTTACGGAACCCCGTGGGGATGTACTTGTGTGGCAGCCAATGGAATATGGTAAGTTCGTATTCTATTTAATTTACAACAATTTTGCACTTTTGGTCTTTATGCCATCATATATATTTAATTGTTTCCTAGATTAATTATCAGGCAGTATACAATCAAACTTATCTCAATATCAGATAATTTGTTCAAATTCCCTATGCATTTTTTAATTTATTCACATTTCACTTGTTTTTTTTTCTTCCAACCATATAAAATTTTAGTAATTATCACAAAGTATATGATTAATGCTATGTTGTTTACATAAATATTTATCATGTTAAATATACTGTAGCTATGTTCAGGATAGAATCTGTCGTGTAAAATAATTATCATGTTAAATAATTATCATGTTTATTTATTTCTCGTGGTCACCGTTTTTTTTTCTTTTGCCTAAAACACAAAAAAGGTGCAAGTTCAGGTCCCCGTGTAATCTCAACGCCCTTGAACGAGGACGCGGCAAATGTTAACGCAGCCGGCCAAGATTCAAGAATCTGGTTCCTAGCGTCTGGTCTTGGTGGCAACATTATCTTGGTTTGTATCCGAGGACAAGGCGAGCCTGTGGGTATTCCAACCAATTACAAGGGCAAGAATGTGTGGAATTGTCCTTCCCTGCATTGTGATGTATATGCAAGGAATGGGCAAGTTACCGATCCCGTTGATACAGCCTGGCTGAGGCAGGGGGATCTACAAGGTAACTCTTTGTTCCTCGGTGTAAACTACCCATTCTTGCTAGATGCACCAGAACCAGAAGCTGGCAACGCTGGCAACACATTTCCGCTGTTCAAGCCGGACAGTGTTTTTGCTGCACCAAACTACGTCAACCATATCCTACGTTTCCCAGATTGGTGCCGCATACCAGTTGATGGCGGTGCTTCTGTAGGCTCGACTTTTGTTTGGCCTGAGCTCAACTGGGGTGAGTTTCACGAGGTACCGATGTGGTTTGTGCCAACTCTGCCATGGCCAGATATGTGAAAGTTAGGTCTAGCTTGTGATTTATGCTTGTGTGCTATGCTTTCTATCTCAATTTGTGGAACCTTGAATCTATGTATTGTATTTAAATATGTAAAATTATCATTCCATTTAGCATCGCTGATGTATAGATTTTGTTGATGTTAAGGAAACCAACAAAGAAAACCTGGTACTATTCTTCGTGCCACATTTGTACACATCTCAGTAGAACCGCTGTACTCGACTTTATTAGTAACTGTGCCTTTAATGCCGTAGAAAGTACGAAGAAAATCAAAACTACGAAAGCTTATTCAGGTATTGCATAGGCAACTCCTATGATAAGCAAAAAACAACATACAGATTGCATAACATAAGACATGATTGCTGAAAAATAAAGATGACACACATACAGATTGCTTAACATAAGAAATTGTTCACATCACAGAAACATCGATGTCGAAGTTCAGGTACAAACATAATACAAAAAAAGAGAATAGTAGCAATGTTCACACCCAACAAAGGCTAAAACCATGTCCCAACTTAGATAAAGTAACACAAACAAGAAAATGTACTACATCTTCAAATGACATCAACAGAAATAACAACACCCTGCCTCCGTTCCATGATACCACCATAAGGATGGAAGAGAAACATCACCACTTGACCAGCTACTAGTCCATTCTTCTTAGCAAAATCTTCCCATGCATCAGGACTTATTATCATCCTACCATCAGTGGAGGGATAGAACTGTCCAACAACAACTGTTGTGTTATCTACTGATAAAACCACAAAGACACTGAAGGTTCTAGTTGAAGACCTTGGACAACAGTGCTTGGAATTTTCTGCACAGCACAACAAAAAAGAAACAAAGTAAATATATAAGCAGGTGTGTACATGTGATGGTTTGTACTACAACAAAATTAAAAAAAATACATGTATGAATAAGGAGTCACGGATTACATACTTACCATCAGGGATCTGTTAATGTTTGTGGCAGTGAGTTTGTGGATAAACAATGGTCCCAAACCAGTGCCCCTCCTATTGATAATTGCCTTCCATCTAACCAATATGTTGGTAGACCAATCAAGTGGCCTTGTCATAACAACAACACTGTGTCTATCATACACTGATAACAAAAAATCAAAACGAAGAAAGTATGAATAAGCTAACGCTTGTTTAAGATGGAGACATATTGCATCATAAGTAAAAAATATGAAAAAATAAAAATCATGTAACCTTCATCTGGTTCTTCATCACTTGATTCACTGTAAGAAACACTCGAAGTACCAGCCTGGCCATTGATGATCTGGGACGTTGTTGCTGAATTGCAATGTCCTACTCTAATTGGTTTATCAGAGTTGTTGGTCATTTGAAATATAATGAAATCACCAGGACGAGAATCGGAATTGCATAGAAATTCCTTCCACCCCCAACCATAAAAACTAGTTACCGACTCAGTCTCCACTACATTGAAAGTGTAATTCTTGCCTACAGTATCAGAGACACGGACTTCACTACTGCCTGCACATATCATGTTTATCTTGTTCCTAACATAGCATGGGACATTCTACAAGAAATGGAAACATGCAAAATCAACAAAAAAAACGACAATAAGTTAGTATTAAAAAAAATAGGATAAAAATATAAATAATACGTTGGTGCATAAATATATATAGTAACAAAATGTACCAAATAATCTTCGTAATTAACCAACAGCTCTGTTATGAAAAAGGAACAATCCCTTGTTTTGGCCCTGCATGGTCCATCTGGATTACCACAAACATTGCAGACCATATTGAAGAAAATCCTGCTCACATGGAAAAGGAGATCCGTAAGTAAAGTTTCTTACTCACAAAAGAAGAATAAAATGGATTGGTAAAGTATAAACAGGCAAAGAAGATGAGCTCAAAGAGATTACATGAAATAGATCTAGAAAGTACCATTTGTAGATCGGATCTATTATGGTTAAATCTTCAAATATGATTTGTTTTTAAAAGTAGTTGTCCATGGTACTTACCAGTTTTAGGATAAACATAGCAAAGAAAACGAAGAGACAAAAAAGGCAAAGGAAGAGGAAGACAAAAGAATCCAACGAGTTCCTAGTGCAAACACATGAGGGTACGGGAAACAACATGGATAAGAGAAAAGAAATCTATACGCGATACAGATATGGAGAAGACCCACCGAGATAGAGAAAGAGGACGATTGCTTCGATCTGGATTGATGGACCCGCTGCACTGGCAGAATCTCTCGGCGTGGGTGTAGACCTAGACGAGCGAAGATGGAAGAGGGAAGAAAAGTGAGAATAGCTGCAAAGTGATAAGGTTGTCTATATATTGAAGCCGAGCCGTCTCACCTCACCAACGCTGTAGCATTAAAAACACGGAGTAATATAATAAGTTAACTCGTGCAGTAGTAAAAGCATTCTTGACTCAGATGCTCCCTCCATAACCTGACGCAGCGGGACGTAGGTAATCCGTGATTGGCTCCTAAATTTGCGCAGTTTCGTGCATGCTAACATTTATTGCATGCATTGACCGAAATAAACAGCTGTATTTGTTCACACTGCATGAAGTGAACCAAACTCGGATCATTTCAAACGACATGTAGATAAAAGTAGAAACACGGTCTCTCGTACTCCTTCTGGTGCGGATGCTGTACTCGTATCTCTTTCATTGTTGTACTCCTCAAGCCATGCACTTGTACCTGCGCTATAGAAAACGGATATATTTATGGAGAAACAAACAAAAACACAGTCCCGTACTCCTATTGGTGCGGACGCTGTACTCGTATGTTATTCATAGCTGTAATCTTCAAGCCATGCACCTGTAGCTGCGCTAGAGAAAACGGAGTTCTTTCCAGATAAACAAACAGAAACACAGTCCCGAACTGCTCTTAGCACGAACACTGTACTAATTTATCCTTTACCGCTGTACTCCACCTGCTTTGCACTTGTATCTGCACTAGAGAAAACAGATATCTTTATGGAGAAACAAACAAAAACACAGTCCCGTACTCCTATTGGTGCGGACGCTATACTCGTCTGTTATTCATAGCTGTACTCTTCAACCCATGCACCTGTACCTGCGAAAAAACGAAGTTCTTTCCAGAGAAACAAATAGAAACACAGTCCCGTACTCCTATTGGTGCGGACGCTGCACTCGTCTCTTATTTATAGATGCACTCTTCAAACCATGCACCTGTATCTGCTCTATAAAAAACGAATTTCTTTCCAGATAAAAAAAACAAAAAAACTGTCCCGCACTCCTATTGGTGCGGACGCTATACTCGTCTCTTATTCATATATGTACTCTTCAAGCCATGCAACTGTATCTGCTCTAGAAAAAAACGAAGTTCTTTCCAGATAAAAAAAACAGAAACACTGTCCCGCACTCCTATTGGTGCGGACGTTGTACTCGTCTCTTATTCATAGATGTACTCTTCAAGCCATACACCTGTACACGCGCTAGAAAAAATGAAGTTCTTTCCAGAGAGAAAAACAGAAACACGATCCCGTAATCCTATTGGTGCGGACACTCTCGTCTCTTATCAATTGTTGTACTCTTCAAGCCATGCACATGTATCTGCGCTAGAAAAAAAGGAAGTCCCGTTGCACTTCATATGCATTGCACCTATACCTGCACTAAAGAAAATGGATATCTTTATGTAGAAACAAACAAAAACAAAGTCCCGTTCTCCTATTGGTGCGGACGCTTTACTCGTCTACTCCACATGCTTTGCACCTGTACCTACATAAATCGTAGATCTTTCCAGATAAACAAACAGAAACACGGTCCCGTACTCCTATTGGTGCGGACGCTGTACTCTTCTCTTATTCATAGCTGTACTCTTCAAGAATTGCACCTATACCTGCACTAGAGAAAACGGAAATCTTTATGGGAGAAACAAACAGAAACACGGTACCGTACTACTCTTGGTGCAGACGCTGCTCTCGTCTGTTAGTTATATATGTACTATTCAAGAATTGCACCTGTATTTGCAATAGAGAAAACGGATATCTGTATGCGGAATTAAACAGAAACACGGTCCCGTACTACTATTGGTGAGGACGCTGTACTCGTCTGTTCATCATATCTGTACTCTTCAAGAATTGCATATGTACCTGCGCTAGAGAAAACGGAGATCTTTACAGTGAAACAGACAGATCTTCTCGCAATAGGGCCTAGCCCGGATCATACCGAGTGTACACCCTGATAGATCCGTGGGGATCCGTGAATACTCTTTTTCAGCGGCTAACATATGTCTACTTCAAACATTTCGGGTATACCAACAAAGAAGAAAAAACAATGCAGACAACAGACACATTCATATCAAACAAGGACTAGTTCAAATAAACAAGCAAATTTGTGTTCAGAAGAAACAGCATTACAACTTTTACTGACAGGGTAACAGAAAAAGAGGTGGGAACACACTCCCAAAGAAAAGCTTAAGCAAAACAAACTAATAGTTCATACGAGCCATAACTAGTACTGGACAACTTAGGTGTGCCTGATCTTGCATTGATAACCAATAGATATCTTCAACTTGTCCTTCAGCAAACACTTGATCCCTCGTTCATCTGACATTGCAAGTACTTATATATATAAATTTATGCTGACTCAACAACAGCCCAGGTGTCATTGATGTTCTGCCTGCTATAAATTGGCTTGAACGATCCATCAAAAGCAGGGTGTTTCTTCCTTACAGTAGCAACTTTGTAAAACTTCAACATCAAGCGAGAACATATGAAGAAGTGATTTATGGAAGTGTAATCAAATGCGTAACGATTGGAGAACTTCAAGTACAGCGAGCCTTCCTCATCAACAGCCCACTTCACATCTGGCAAGTTTGCAACACGCAATGCATAAACAAAATCCTTAGGGCCAGCAAAATACTTCAACTCCACCCTGAGCAAACAATCAGCAGGCCCTTCCTCCACACCAAGGATCCACATTGTTGTAGCAGACAGTGTTGGGTTCTGAAGCAGCTCCGCATCTTCAGGTGGCGTACCAAATCCCCTCGGATAATTCAGTATATCCATCCCTTCGTGTACAGCAAGGAACTGTTGCACATTGCCGTAGAAAAAGCTATCTTCACTTGGTGACATCAAACTAAGTGTTTGAACCTTAATACATATGATCAACTTATCATCATGCTTGAACATGATTCGATCGGAACCCAACAAGTACGTATCAACTGGATTACTGCATCTAACAAGCAGTTGAGAATTGTTGGATGTGTTGATCATGTATCTTATTGGAGCAGTGAAAAGTGACTGCACTGAGTATATTGCTTTGAACAAACTCTCAGTTCAAAAACAGAAACGAACACACAAAAGCATTACATCATTCACTGCACCAGGTTCCAGCCCGAGGTACTCCAAAACAAAACGTGAAACAACGGGCCTCCTAGTCTCCTCACGTGCCATAATGTGATTTCTGTCCAAACAAATATTCACATGTGTTACATGCATTCGATGATAAACTCATTAGACTATATTCCATCACATTTATTTTTCATTTATACCGTAAAAACCAAACAATAAACTTTAAGTTTATCAGTGCATGCATAGTGCATTTTACTTGCAAAGCAGAGTCAGAAAAGAAAAAACAAACTAAATGCATACAGCCACCCAAATACCATAAATGCATCAAAACACAAGTACAGAAAACAACACAATGACAAAAATGGTACACAAAGCTAGCATATTTTATACCAATAATAGACAGATCTGTACTGAACATGTTTCCAAAACATATATGTCTACACATCAGGAGCATGCATCATACTAAAAAATACAACCATGTGCACAAACAGCAGCATCTACTATTTCTGAGTTTCAGATGAGGTTGTCGTACCAGATCTCTCAACTGCAGCAACCTATCGTACCAGATATCTCAACATCCATATGTCAACAAACTACCAATGAAATACGACAGCGAAAAAATATGAACAAAACATCAATATTAGGTGGATGAAAAAAATCAAAATCAATGGTCGGATATGTCTATTGAAGCAGTTGAAGGTTAATGAATTTTTTACCAGGAGAAAAAATGCCACCGGTAGAGTAATGAGGGTCTCCGAGGACCCTGGAAGCGAGGAATGAGGGTCTCCGAGGTCTCTGGCCACGAAGAATCCTCCCGGCGACGAACCACCGAAGCAAATATCTTCCTCCTCCACCCCCACCAGGTGAACTCGTTTACCTTGCAAAATGTCTCCCACACTACAGTTTGAACAGGGGGAAGAGGGTCCCGGGTCTTATCCAGAACAGAGAGGGAGTGGGTGGTGAGACACGTGCTCCCGCGCAACACTTACACCTGTGACATAAATGAGAACACTTGGCCACACACATTTAATGATTTAAGTTCAGAGATTTGAGACTTTACCATTCCAATCTCGAGGCAGATCCAACGGCACAATAGCATATCCTAGCAACGTGTCTCCGACATGCCACCGGGTACTGCCAAGTGCCAACGCGTACCCTGACAGCGGCACCATGGCAACCGCAGTATCGTAACATCGCTTCCTGCCACGTGCCACCGGGTAGACACGCAGCTTGGTTGAACTCTCATCATCATGTTGTACTCGTGTTCGTGCCGCATCTGTACGCGTGTATGTACCACCACTGTATTACATACTCTCAGCAACAGTACACTATACCATGGAGAAAAACCACAGATTTGCCCCAAGAACTGACCAGTCCACGACGCACCGTTCCTACTCAATGGCGACTCCCATCGACTACGGCGATGGGTTAGATGGTGGAAGACGCGGCGGGCATTGCGACGAATATGGTGATAACGTCTCGGAGTCCTTCGACAACTCAAACACAGTCGAGGGCGACGTGTCGCTGTTCCCGGCGGCTGCGTCACCATTGACGAAAGTTTGGAAGGAGCGCCCGGCTGATAGCCATCGGTGGACCTCATCACTCGGCGGCGTCGAGTAAGCTTGCTTCCCTCCTCTGTAATTTTTGCGGCACCGCAACACAGGAAAATCTAGGGTTTGGCAATATACAAAATTTCGATTTGATTTTCCTGTGGTTTTTTCGTAGCCTGGAGGATGAAGTGTGGGATGTTAGGTTTCACCTAGATGGAAAAGATAATTTGGAGAGGAAACTAGGCAAATCTTACATTACCTATACCAATATGCTAGCAATGTTAGAGATATGGGGATATGGCCAAGGTTACAGCATGTACTATGTAAAACAAGAGGGAGCAGGCATAGAAGGGATGGCACTCATCAACAGCATGATTGACGTTGAAGAAATGCTTGAACTGTATAAGGATGCCGCATGTGTCTCCATTTCTGTAACCAAGGGTGAATCAGGTCTGACTGCAGATATAAACAGGAAACAATGTGAAGAACAAATTCCTATATCTGAAATAGGAGTGCCTGTTGTTTATTCAGTATACATGCAAGGTGTGCTGACTACAAAATACCACTTAGTACATGCTATTCCTATATCTGTAATGTATGAGGATTGTCTGTCGATTGAAAAAAGCCAGGTTCCAGTGATTGCAAAAGGTTCAGATGATGATATGTACTCTAGCACCACCGGGTCACAAAGTTTTCAGACTCCGCCGAAGGATTCAGAGTACAATTATGCAAATGTTGAGCATATTGATAACTTAGACAAAAAGAAGAGGAAACTTGATTCTCCATCTGAAGCCACGCCAACAAAGAGACCAAAACATACTGCAAGAGATCACCGCGAGCCTGTGGCACAGTATAGACCAAAGAAGTTCAAACACCAATGCAAAGCAAAAAGACTATACAACCTCCTAGTGACATCAAACAAATTTGCATCGTAAGTACTTTACCATGCACTGCATAATGTTCATATCTTCAACTTGTTAATTTTAACCTTTTGGATTTCCTTGCAGGACTGAGGTATTCAATGCACCAATTATGCACAGTGCTATTCCTGACTTCAATGTACCAAACGATGGGGCTGACATTGGAAGACAATTTAGTAGTGGTCAGTTACTGGATGGTACTACATTGGACTACATCATTGCCGAGATGAGGAGTACCTCCGATTTGTACGCTACAGGAGAACGAGTGTTGTTAAGTCCAGGATTTATCATGGTATGCATTGTAGTCAACAATATATGTTGCAGTATAATAGTGATTATATTGTACACTAACTACTGATATAATATATGTTTGCAACGAATGATGCAGCATGTTCTCCAGGTGGGTATTTGGAATCAGACACAAGAACAAATAGAAGAAGCCTCCCAAAAAAGGGATCAAACATTTAACTACACAAAAGACTTCGATCTGCAAACTGCACTGGACACTTTCCCTACATATGTTGACAAAGAAAAGAGCCTTCTTGACGCAAAACTTGTAAGCTCCCTACTTCTAAAGGTGCAATACAATTACAGCATACAGAACTACATTTTTCATCCTGCTCCTATATGTCCAATCTCCAAACAGATATTGATGCCGTACTTCAAAAATTATCACTATACTTTGTATGTGATGAACAAATACAAAAAAGAGTTCGAAATATTGGACTCTAGAAACTATGCTGACACAAAGGGATGTAGTCCACTGTATACAAGGAGCACATACCATACGGAATGCGATATCATTGTAAGTATAAAATAATTTTCCATGCTTACAAAATAATAATATATGTTGTTGCGGATCATTAGTTTGGAATCATTTATTTCCTGATTCCTATAGATGGCAAGGATGGAACTTCTGCTTAAAACAGTATATGGTTTAGACGCATACAATGCAAGTAATCAACCAAAAAGATGGGTTTCCCTTGCAAACAAGCCAATATATATCAGATGCCCACACCAAGGAGTAAATCAGTGCGCATTTTATTGTCTGATGGGTGCGTACCTATACGATGGAAATGTTCTGTTGGGTAAAAGTGAAGGATATCAGCCAATTCTAAATGATCATGTAAGTGTTAGTGAACTACACATTGTTAGTAAGATACATTATTTATAATATATGCAGTAACTACTATTGTCTTCATCCATTGCAGCCCTTTATAGACAACATTAAAGCTGAGTATCTGTACTAGCATTAAAACCTTCATGCTCATTTTATGAGTGAAGAAATCATAGTAAGAATGTTTATATGTTCAATACTGTTTTTTTCGTAAAACAATTAAATCTCTCATATATTTATTAACTTGTTATTCACTGTTGCCTACTATATTTTGAAGCACATCCCCTATGGTGAATGGTGGAGCACTACACATGAATCGTATGTGTCGGTTCATTTCCTCGAATACCTTTTGATGCTATTTTGGTGGCAAAACTTGAATACATTGTGATGGTCTTAGATCTTAGTACTTGTGTTGGACCTTCATCGTGTACTGTATACCTATATCGTGTAGAACTTTGTATACACTATAATCCAGTTTTTTTATTCATTTTACAAGCAACTACTTGTGTTGAACTTGCCCTTTTATCTGGTGTTTACTAATGAGTCGCGTACTAGTGAATATGCTGCAGTATGTACTTTTATATCAGTACTTATGTATCACAGAGCACCGAAAACTTCAGAAAACATGAATAAACACTATGTACTCCTGTTGATGACTAATATGTACTCGTGCATCGTTGACAACTGTACTCGACCCTTCTAGCACCTGTCCCTTCCCAAAGAAAACAAAACTTGCAGAAATCATATAGAAACATTCATGTACTCCTTTTGGTGCTAAACCTGTATTCATACAAACTTCACGACTGTATTCGTCCCATGCACCTGTATTTTCCTAGAGAACACAAAACATACAGAAAAAATGAAAAAAAAAACTCACGTACTCCTATTAGTACAGAGGGTGTACTCGCGAAACAATCACCAATGTACTTGATACAGCTCACACCTGTCACTTCAGAGTGAACAAAAAAAATGATGAAAAACATAGAGAAACAGTCCTGTTATCCTCTTTGGTGTCAAAAGATGAATTCTTAAAACCCTCACAACTGTTCTCGAGACATTGTGACACCTGTATATTCAAAGAGAAAGCAAATCTTGTAGAAAACATGAAGAAAAACAGTCCCGTACTCAAGTTCCTGTAAAACCTGAACTCGTGCAACCTTCACAACTTCTCTCGGCAACTTGTGGCACCTATATCTTCACAAAGAACCCAAATATTGCAGAAACCATGCAGAAACACTCATGCACTCGACTTGGTGTCAAAGCTGACCTCGTTCAGTCTTGACAACTGTACTCGAACCATTGTGGCGCCTGTACCTTCCCACACATAACCAAAAACTTGCTCAAAACATGGAGCAACACACTTGTAATCAACTTGCTATCAAAGTTGAACTCGTGCAACCTTCACATCTGTACTCGACCCATTTTGGCACCTGTAACTTCGCAGAGAACCCAAAATTTGCAGAAAACATGGAGAAGCACTCTTGTACTCAACTTGGTGCCAATGCTGAACTCGTGCAACCTTTAGAACTGTACTCGACCCATTGTGGCACCTGTACATTCCCAAATAACCAAAAACTTGCAGAAATCATGGAGAAACACTCCTGCACTGCACTTCATGTCAAAGCTGAACTCGTGCAACCTTCAGCACTCTTCTAGACAAATTGTGGCACCTGTATCTTTCCAGGGAAACCAATACATGCATAAAACGTGAAGAAACATTATGTATTTCAGTCTATGTGAAACTGAACTCGTGCAACCTCCACAACTGTACTCAAGCCGCTTTGGCTCCTAATCCTTCACAGAGAACCTAAACATTGTTGAAAACCTAGAAAAACACTATTGTATTCCATTCGGTGTCAAAGATGAACTCGTGCAACCTTCACATCTATACTCGAAGATTACTGGCACCTGTACCTTCCCAAATAACGCAAATCCTGCAGAACACATGGAGAAACACTCCTGTAATCCTCTTGGTGCCGTAGCTGTACTCACGCACCCTTCACCACTGTAATCTTAAAAAAAAGTCTCGCTGTACCAGTGCGCCAAGTGAACAAAAATCATGCTAAAAAAACAAACAGATGCATTCATGTACTCCTATTGCTGCCCAATCTGTACTCCTGCTCTCTTCACAACTATACTCGATGCAGCTTGCACCTGTACCGTCCCAGTGAAAGACAATACTTTTAGACCGTAATAATCACAGCACGAGCACTATATCCCAGAATAAAAGCAAAGTAAATCTAGAAACGTACTGATCTTAGTTCCTACCCGTAGAAACGAAAATTTGCGAATAAAAAAGAAGAGAAATCACTATTCGTGTTTCCACCGTAATCATATCCATACCACCGCTGTATCGTCTACTAAAATTTTATGATCACCTATACTCACAGAAATAAAAGCTACAATTTGAACAAGAACAAATAAAAACATCTGTACTTACCACCATTAAATTATGTACGCGGAAATCAAAAATTGAATGTGAACAAATAAAAGCCGGTGTACTTAAGGCCCTTAACGAATGTACCTACTACGACTGGTACTCATACCCTATCAGCAGCTATACTCGTGTTAATACCACCGTTGAACCCAGTACTGCTATACAAAAGAAAATTTCAATATCCAAACTACACATTAAAACACATTACATTGATCAATAATTGCATATAAACACATTACAGTCAATCATATGAATGATAACAGTATCAGTCATACATTGTACATATATCCAGTAATATCGTATCCCTTGATTGCCCATTTTTTTCTAGGAATTTTAAAGCTTAGCCGTGCATCCAAGGCTGCATATTTGACCTGATCAAAGCTTAATTCGGGTCTTGCCCATCCTTCCTCTCTTATTTTCTTGCAAGAATCACCTTTCTTTTCCAAATTTGTCCCCAACACAGCATTTGACAGGTCATAGAGTGATGGTATTCTTTTATTCTTAACACCAGGATCTAGTTTATGAATATTGATCATCTTCTGCAAGTCGAACACACACCTGATGTTTAATCCGTAAGGCATCAGCATCCTGCGATCCATATCAATTGCTGCACCAAAAAACCAGATCTTCTCCGAGCTCAAGAATTTCTTTAACAAACATGGAACCTTTGTTGCCTGAAATATCTGCGAAAATTCAAACTAAAGGTCAACGACGTATATAATTCGGAACAGTTGGTAAAAAACTTGTATGGTGTCATTTGTGATACCTGAAAAAGAATGATGTCATTGGCAACACATAGCTGCAAAACTGCTGCACGTTGCCGTTTATCCTCTGGAAGAAGTTTCTGCTTTATTCCTTTCACTTTGTCAGTGAACTCGCAATCAAGACCAACGATCTTTGCGCTGGAGTCGCAAAGGAAATCTTCGGATATGCGGTACATCCACTTCTCCATTGTTGCAGCCCTTGAGGTTACGGTGACCTTGAATTCCATTGAGAGATGCTCGAACGAATATACGGTGTCACTCGTTTGGGGCGCCATAAGGATGGGAGAATAAAATGGTTAAAGTGATGGTTTTGATACCTGTCCACTTGGTTTGGGGTTCTATTTATACAAGATCAAGGCGGTGACGATGAGTGAGAACACATCACTGCCGAATTGTATTCCCTCGTTGGAATGTGAACAGACTGATAACTTAATAGCGGATTAATCAATAATAACTGTGGGTTAGACGTGCAGACGCAAAAGGGGCTTGAGAGCAAGGAATTGCGAACAGGGAGGGGGTTATCATCAATTATGCCTATCCTACTATTGAGTTATCACCGTTGACCGATACAGTGGTGCCTTTTTATTTTGCTGCGCTCGTTGTGTTCGTACCACTGCAGTTGTAAGACATGCTTCACTTTATTAGGCCAGGCCATGTCTAGCAGGAAGCACCGTTTCAGTGTAGCATAGAGCATTTTAAGCCACATTGGATAAATATCAAACGAGTTATTTTTCACTTTTAGAATCACCGAGTAAATAATCTATATTTTGGATTTTTTTACAAATGTTACATCGATTATAAAGTTGACACAAAAAATACACCTGGTGCGACTACACATTGATGCTACACAATGTAGTTGACATGTTAAATAAAGTGAATTATGCATAATCAAAAAATATATATATACACAGTTGGCTATCAACAAATAAATATATGTGCACAACATTTTCTGTACCTGCGTGGAAATCAAAAGTGCATATTTTCTAAATCAACAAACCGTTTTTCCTGAGTCTAAAAAAAGTGCCGGCAACAACATGCCGGCCCCTTCGCCTAAGACGCGGATCAAGCGCGCCAGCGCCTCACGATGCAGGAAATTTTGGGCGTTGGAGACACTTATCAGTAACGCTAGGGCGCCACGTGAGATATTTTCACCGACGACGCCGGGCCGGAAACTCTCCCGCATGCCGCGCATGAAATTCTACCGCTACAACAACGCACGGGAGGTTTCCCGCCACGCCGACAGTCTATATTATCCCACCACCCCCGCCTCATTGGTTCAAACAACCTAGAAATAGAAAAATATTCGATTCGTGGGATGACGTGGCGCTAGAGGGAACAGTAGGAATCATGGAGTCGGACCCACATCTCGCAAACAACGAGGAATGGGCGATGGCGGCGCCAACGGCACCCGTATGTGCCGGTGTCACGAACGAGCGGCAACATCAGGTGGCGGGGCAATGGAAGCGCAAGGAGACGCGGCCACTGCGGGACGCGCGGCGGCGACAGGAGGAGGAGGAGGTTCCGCGGCGCGCGGCGGGAGGAAGAGGAGGAGCTGCTGGAGTGCCAGGATGCATGGCCGTTGCGGGAGGCGGCGAACCAGCGCCGGTGGTAGGCGCGCCAAGAGCAAGGGTGGGAGGACTTTTCGCTCAGGCGGTTACAGTGGGAGGAGACGCATCATCAGAATGAAGTATACGAGCGGCGGTGTTTGGCGCAGATGCAGCTCCGGCTATGAAGGCAGTAGTTGGATTTGCCAGAAAATATTATTCATTGATCCTGGATGACATTAAAATGAATCTACAAGTATAAATATTTAGTTTATGTAAAAAATCCCATCGGGACCACCAGTGTGGGAACAGCTCCCCCAAATAGAGGACGGCGTCCACCATACCGAAGTGCCAACACATCGTTCGACGTCTACTTGAGGTGCGCAGATGCTCTTATGTGGTAAATGAAATGTTTATATCACTTGTTATAATGAAAAAAAAGATACAGCGGGTGTCGGATAGAAGATGATGTGACACAATTTACTAACAAATACATTCATTGTTACTAAACTGTGCAACATCACCTTATATCCATACACAGTTTTACCTCAACATAAATGACACGTGAGAGGAGTTGAACTCACAACCTGTGCACAATATCTTCGAACCACTAGGACACACCATTATGTGTGTTGCAATCCTTATCTAATTTATAAAATATTAGTACTTGTACTATATACTCTTCCACCATTATTAAATTCTACTGACCGCCAAACAGAGTTAGGGTTAGTTTTATCCAGTCCTCCGAAGTCCGAACCAGGGCGTCGTGCAGCTGCGGTAATCAGCAGCAGCACGGCGCGCAGCATAGCAGCATCAACAACCGTCAGGAGCACTTACAAAATCAATCTTCAGGACTGCTGATCTACTATCAGTCCTCTCACCGCAAGCCTACCTGTACTGAGCACAAAATCCTCAAAGAAAATTTCGTGTCAATTTTGCTTTTCTGATCTTCAATTAGTCATCTAAACTGTGAAAGCTCAACATACATAGTTTCTAATCTGGAGAAAAGCTCAATATTGTTTGATATCATCAAGGCAAAGTAACAAATCTTTACTCTTTATTTGCAACAAAATAGCAAATCCAAAAATATAATGAAAAAAATGTCAGTTCCAAAGTGGTCGCTAGGGCTCATCCCGTTAGACCAGCTTCGTAGGATAGCCGACGAACATAGGAAGCGTGAGGAGGAAGATAAAATGGCGTAGGACCGGAGACAGACGAAGCTGCGACGGAAGCTACTGTTCCTCCAGATCTGTTTGGCCTCACCGTGGGCGATCACCCAGATGGCGAAGGGTTGGCGTCCACAGTTGTCAGGGCAGGGCCTGGAGGAGCAAATTGCAACGGCAAAGGCAATGTTGGATCTCAGGGGTGAGGATCACCCAACGCGAAAGATGGCGGTTAGAGGACCCAAGGATCTGGATGAGATTATGCCGTAAGGATCGTCGTGCCGGTGGGGAACCTGCTCTCACAGGCGAGTCATTTAACATGATCTGTTTAGAAGTGGCTGTAATAAAAGATCTTACTATGCTTCATATTATTATATGGTTTTGTTTGGTGCTGCAGCTGTACTTGTGTTAAGGTAAAAGATGTACTCCACCATACTGGTACCTGTACCTACCCAGCGAAACCGAAAGATTGCAGATAAAAAAATAAATAACCAGTTAAAAACAACAACATCTTGAATAACCAATAGACTGTTAAAGCTTACAATAGTGCCTTATTATAAGATTCTTCAATACAACCGAGACATAGGTACAAATAAGAATAAAACATCCTTCAAACAAACTTCAATACAATTTCAACACATTGTTTAAACAAAACAACTGAATTATAATTGATTTAAAATACTTCAACAGGAACACTTCTAAATTTTTCGGACAATTCTTCATATCTAAAAGCCAAATCCCCACAATCCATCTGTCACGGTAGGAACAAACCACATAGGAGACTCCACAATATCACCCCAGCCAGCCGCAGCATATTGGAAAGAGGACCCAATGCCAACTCCACCATTGAGTGACATCCTACACCAATCTGGAAAAGGCTGTGGTACTTGGTGGAAACGCTTGTGAGTAGCAAACACACAGTCTGATGTGAAAACTGGAGCTGCATTGACATCGTTGAGACCAGCTACCTCGGGAGGACCAAGCAGAAACGGGTAGTTTATACCAAGAAACAAAGATGTGCCTTGCAGATCTTCAAGCCTGACCCAATTCGGTGTGACAGCGTCATCACCATAAGAATCTCTAGCATAGACATGACAACGCATCGACGGGTAAATCAGTAGCTCCCTCCCCATATGATCGATCGGATTACCTTCACTGGGTTCACCATGACCTCTAACATTAATCCAAAGAATAGTGCCTTCATGCCCCGGAGAAAGGAACCACGTGCCGGGAGCAATGTTGTTGCCATCATGAACACCACCATGTAGATTTGGCTGCTCAACAATCTCTGGAGCAGCTATCACCTGAGGAGCAGCACCGGCACCTATTTTTTTTTTGCTTAAACATGGTTAAGATAGATCGGATACTATATAACTAAGTTAAGAAAAACATGATGCAAAAAATAGTATACAATAAGTGCAACAAAAAAAACTATACCACCGAAATCAAAAACTCACCCCAAATAGTAGGATCCCAAACAAGGACATACCCTCTGGGTGCAGTAACAGCGTAGATCCTACCACTGGTAAGAATGGCATCAACATACCTTGACGGTGCAAGGTAATCATTGCGAAGGATCCTCCACTATACGTCCCTACTACCACCACGCATGATTACAATTATCTTATCAAACACTGCTATGACATAGTAGTTCCATTTGTTTCCAACCCTGTATGGTTCAGCAGTTATCTGAATCTTCAATAACTGCATGTGTGCCAAATCATACCGATACAAGAAAGGTCCATCTGGAGCGATGCCAATGTTACGAACGGATGGCAGAGGGATCTCCTCGTCTGTGTAGACGTTAAGCAGAGACCACCGTGCTTGCTCCTGAACAACTGCAACCCATTCGCCATTTGAACCAACCCAGAGCTTGTCGCCTGGCCCGACCTGTGTACAAGGTACAAATGCTTTTGCGAAAGGAGCGTCTAGTGGCATCAGCGATGCGTCAATACCCTGCGAATTTTTGAATTTTCTAGTATGAAATACAGTACACAAACATTTTCGTGCAATCCATTGAAAACAATGAATACCTGTTCAGTGCGATCAGCGGGCCATGAACTAGGATCAGAATGCAGCAGACAGGGCGATCCAAAAGGGAACCTTCCATCCTCACGGATAGCATTGCGTATACCTGGCATACCTTGGGACATTCTGGCAACGGTGATGACGTCTGAGTGAGCGCTGATATGCATCAATGGACCAGAAGCGATCGCAGAAACGAGAGAGGAAGAACCCTGCTCCATTGATGATGATTGCAGAGAAGAAGAGTGGATTTTCCTGTACGGCAGTATGTTGTTGCTTCTTACCGGATGATGTGATAGAGATACAAGGAAATGTCCAGAATATAAGGACTCGAGTTGGCAGTTAGTAGTAGCGGTTGCTAATTTTAGACCATGAAAAACACTTATGCGCCAACACCTATAAAACCGTCAAAAGTAGTGGGGGTGAAATCAGTTACAGGGATGAGGGGGTCGTCCATCAATTCCAAAAATAAGTTTAATACAGAGCATTAAAATAATCCATTTCATGCTATGTAACCGTACTTACGCATCCATAGCATGCTATGCAACCATACTTATGCATCATGCTGCACAGCATTACAGTGCACCTGCTGTACTCCATCAACAACATAAATGTACCTATGCAGCACATCGTTCAGTACTTATACATACTATGTATTAGTACTCGTGATTCTGATTGGACAGTACTCCATAACTATCAACTGGGATCAGCTGTACTCTACCCTATTACCAACTGTACCTATCACATAGAACAGAAGAAACAAACGAAAACAATCTGGTTCTCCTCTCCATGACAAAACTGTCCTCGATATAGTTGCAACACTGTACTCTATGCTATTACTAACTGTACCTATCCAACAGAACCGAAGAAACCAACTATACCAACAGAAACAATCTCGTACTCTTCTCAATGCAGCACCTGTACTTATTTCAGTTGCAACGCAGTACTCCAGGCTATCAACAATATATACTTTATGTAAAATGAATCATGAACAAAACATACAAAAAAAATCTGCTGCTGCTCTTCATAAATCAGATGTACTCGCGTCGATTTCACTCCTGTACTCCGGCTTCTTAGCAGATGTACTTAATTTATTAACTAAAAAACAACAGACACAAAATTTCCACTTGTTTCCATTGCACAGCTGTACTGATGACAGTTTTACCGCAGTACTCGTAAAGAATGTATACCATTTGAATATGAACAAAACAAAGAAGTACGAATTCAAAAAAACAAGTACCCAGACTTCCTTGCAACTTCACCAATACCATGAAAATTACATGGAACGGAAATACAGAACAGAATACAAAAACGAATCAAAAGAGTCCACAAGCCGGTTCGTTGTAGACGACGTCGCTAATACTAGGCCAACAGAGGGTGGAACGAAACGCGGCACGCCTCGTTGTTGAAGACCTTGACAACGAAACTAGCAGTATCCTCCCTGTGGCGAAAGGACAGGACATTACCAGATTGAACACCGTAGAGAGCAGCGAACATGCCCCAATCGCCAGCAAGGTACAGGCTTCCATGCTCCCAGAGAGTCCACACCTTCCATAGCTCCTGCTTCGGACTCGCCTCTCGCAAGAGTGCATAGCCCGGATCGTACCGCGCGTACACCTTGGCAAAGGCGTCCGGAAGCCTCAGCTTCATCAGCCCTGGCACGGTGACGAACACCAAGAACTCGTGCGCCGGTGACAAGGTCATCGTCACCTCCTTCCACGAGCGTTTCACTGGCGGCTTATCCTCCACGACGGCAACGTCCGGAATGTCCCGTGGCACCCGAAAGGTTGTTACGGCACCAGCGGACGCGGTGGCCGCGACGCTCACCAGAAAATTCTCGCCGCTGGCAGTGACGCCCCCACTGGACCTCGGTACACCCGCAGGCGGGGCGGCGGCAGCCTTCAACTTCCTCGACGCACGGGGGACCTTGTCCTTGCTTCCAATAGGGCGACCGCGTCCCCGCTTCAGATTGATGACCGCGGAATTGGACGCCATACCTACCGTAGATGAACCAACTTGAAAACGATGAACAAGACAAGACTTTGGTGGATTAGAGCACCGGAGCACAGAAAGTTATGGAGAGCTCCACGCAGTCTATATAGAGATCGAAGGCAGATTCCGAGGAGACGGATGGGACATGAATGAGCTCCCCACAGTCTTCAGTCTGGAACAGTTTTCGGAACGACAGATTAGACTCGACGATTCCTCTCTCGAGGCAGATCCAACGGCACTATAGCAAATGCCGTTCCGCATTCGCGGCGAAGATACTAGCAACGTGTCACGCTTCCTGCCACAGGCCACCGGAGGTACATGTGTAACATTGATTCAACCCATTACCAACAGTCTGTACACGTGTTCGTGCCGCGCCTGTACTCGCGCATACAGCACAACCGTAGTACATAATATCAGCAACATTATATATTACAGAAAACAGAAACCATCAACTAAAACCAAAATGATACAGTATGCGCACAACCCTGACGTCGTGGGACCCATAACATCAACCAATTCATCTTCTACATCTATATAGCCGTATTATGGCAAAAACCTACATACTCAACTCCAATCTCCTCAAACACCCACGGAAGAACTCAGGTCAAGGACAAGGTATAGGCCGACCCCGTACAAGAACTTGTCGGAGCATCAAGATAGCCTCCACTACTGCTCCATCTGAGGTTCGTTTCTTATCACGCAACAGACTGCACTAGGATACATGAATTAGTTTTCTACCCACCTGTATTCCTTTTCTACAAATTAGAACACATAGACTATGCGGCAGCTCCCATTCCTTCTCCAGTCACCCGTCTAGCAAAAAGCGAGGACAAACCCTACCGAGCCGCCAAACACCTATCCTCTCTACACTCCAATCCTCCCCATCAACCAGCGGTGAAGGAAGCTGTGGAGATCTGAGTTGTTGCTGCGGCTGCTGCCCCGTGCACGACCACATGGTAGGAAGCTAATCCTGCGGGGATTACAGTAGCTACTAACTCCGCCGACTTCGCCAACAACCCCTCAATCCGCGACGACGGGTACCTTTAGAGATCTGTGAGCTCGGGGACAGTATGGATTAATTCCATCTGCGTCTCTAAAGCAGACCTTTCGTTCTTAAATATTTACTTGCTTATTAGTCTGACTGTTGTAAACAATATTAGCTCTGTATTGCACTCTGTATCTGCAGATAAACACCTTATTAATCTAAGGCAGAACTACAGCCTTTTCTGTGAAACAATGAATAGAAACCAATAAAAATTCAAACAATTACCTTCATCCCCTACAGATACTGTCTTATTAATTTAAGACAGAAGTACAGCCTAATGCCTGAAAGTTGCTTTAATCCCCTGCAGATTGTTGCATTTCAATTTCAGAAGGAATAGCAAATCTCCGGTATGACAAGTCAACAGGAATCACGGTCTTTGAATGAAGGTAATGTATAAACTCATCCCTCAATGCCGAAACGTGTTACTGTTATGATTCATTTGAAGTCAAACCAGTTTAATTTTAAACCATATTAAAACAAAAAATATCAACATTTCTAATATAATTTTTTTTAAATTGCTTACCATCAGTGACAATGAGTTTACGATTAACTAAAACGTGTCTACAACTAAAATGTGCCTACATAAAACTATAGTAGCTTCAAACAATTATATTAAATTTTAAACACAATTTCCATGTATTAACCTTTGGATAGCGATATTATTGCAGCCACTATAAATCATGAGGAAGCTCCAATTGCCCCACTAAACTTGAAGCCACTGGCGGTTGTGTTCCCAGAAGAACAAGACAACATAAATGCAATAAATGCAAATATACAGTCTAAAAGGAAAAATTGTGAAGCAAGAACAACCGCAGATTCCTCTAAAAAATATTGCAACAGCAGTCAGACCGCCTCCTCGCAGAAACAGTTTGAATAGCCTTGCAGGAAGAAAGCACAAGAATATATCATCAGAGAAAGAGGCAGCAATAATGGAAAAAGAGACTGAAAACATGTTAAAGAAGACTGCCGATATTGGTTCTAAAAGTCCAAGGAGAAGCAAACGATTGTCATCTACAAAAGAGACAGTAGTCACCAGCTCTAGCCAAAGTGCTCCAAATATCAATGAAGAAGAAAAAACACAGCCTACAAAAACTGCCAAAGAAGGAAAGAAATCAGAAAACGTCACATCAATAAGAAATTCGTCTCGCAATACCAAACATCACGCTCAGCATGACGACAACGAAGAGAACAACACCAGCGATGAAGGAAACGATGAATACAACAAGGTAAATATGAGTATTTTATTAGTACCTTGGATACAAAATAAATGCATTTATTATGTTGTTAAACATTTTTTTCTAACACAATTGATTTTAATCATGCAGAACATATCTGGAAATTCAGAAGATAAAAAAATAAAGGCAAGAAACAGGAAAAGGCAAGAAGGATTGCAAAAAAGGCAAAAATAAATTTTATGGCCAGAACAATCAACAAGACAGTTAGATGCTCACTTAAACAGCTATTCACCTGTGTTGAAATACTGAAGGAACGGCATATAAGAAGGCTTCGGGATGCAGGTTTGGGTCCCTTACTTGACAGCAAGATCAGGCAAAACATTAATATCCGACTTGCCTGCTTCCTTATGAATAGAATTTATCCAGCAACCATGACTCTGAATCTAGGAGTAGCAAACAAAGTAATTGAAAATACTTCTTATGCTATCCATCTGCTGTTTGGGCTACCAGACGGTTCAAACACAGCTCCTAGACCATCAGAAAGTGGCAACGACAAAACATTGCATGAGTTGAAGATTGAGCTTGGCTTTAGAAAAAATGAGGATATAAATACTGATGACCTACGGAAGGTTCTGACGCTGTTGGTTAAAGATGAAGCGAACGATGATTTGGCTCTGAAAGTATTTGTGTTGATAATGTACATGAAATTCATATGCCCTGGAACAGCTATCCGTGTGTCAAGGGAGGCAGCAATGGTAAAAAATCTGGACATATCAAAGTTGAAGGACATGGATTTGTGTCAGTTGCTAGTAGATGAGCTCAAGAGAGCAGTCATCTAGTACAGAAAATCAAAATCAAAATGGACTGCGCTGCCTGGCTGCATCATAGCACCGGTCCTGTTATATCTTGACTGTTGTATGAAACAAGACCTTTCAGATCTTGATAAAAGAACACCTCGTACACACTTCATGGATTATGAAAAACTAAGGAGTATTGCTGCAGCAGACTATGCTAAAAAAGGCGGTGAAGACCCCAACACCTGGATATTTGGAAACTTACCTATAAGAGAATTTCAATGACCCTTTTATCTTTTTGTTCATTATTTCTCGTACTGCACAAGCTAATACAATGTTTTCATTTTATCATTCATACAGTGGAAAGCACCAAATGACATAGTTTACTACCAGAAAAGGAATCCACTGAAGAGGATGTATCCGCATCATGAAGACCAAATGATGTCAGCAAAGCGTACTTTCAGAGGCACAAGCATTCCAGCTGGTGGTTCCACTGAAGAAGAAAACACCAGTGTATCAGAAGAAACATTCGAACAGATTGACAACTTGCTGACTAGCGCATACGACCTGTCACACAAAGTACCAACTACATTTGACCGCCTCAAAACTGGAACAGCTGCTGAAAACCAAGCAACTACTGTCAAACAAATTTCTGACAACGAAGCTAAAGTTATAGAAAGTTTACAGAAGACAACATTTCATCTCAGACAAACTTTTGCATTGTTCAAGAAAGCACAGGATGAACGTTGCAAGCAAATTCAGCAAGATGAAAGGATAGCAAATAATGAGGTACGACAAAAGACATAATCACACTGGCAATTTTTGTTGTATGTCTTCAAATTTAACAAATTGAGCTACATATGAATCATAATAAAATTTAAATACAAAAAAGCAGGTTGGCAACGAAGCTGCATCTCCAACTCAAGGAGGCACTGCAGAAAAAACAAGAAGTGAAGAATGAAGAATTGAAGTCTAGAAGTTGGAGATCTGATGTTGTGTGCTTTTGTGTAGCATGCTTGCTTTTGTTTAGTGATAAGGATTGAAACTTTCTATCTTGCAATGTGTTGCTGAAACTTCTTCTATTGTTTGGTCACACTTGTGTTGGTAAATTATTGAAACTTGATGTTTATCAACTCTATGCTATATTGCTGAAACTTGGTGTACTTGTTTATTTGCTGAAACGTGCTTTACCTTTTGTACCCATATTATTGTACCTTTTGCTTACATATTGTACGCCAATGAAGAAACACCAGTACCAAGTGCAATTCCAACTCCAACACCAAGTTCCGTCTCTCCCTCAACTCTGCACTCCACAATCCTTGATCATGTACCTGCGCTATACAACTCTCTTGGTGAAAACGCTGTACTCGTCTATTACTCACTCATGTACTCCACAAACCAAACCTACACCTATTACAGCACAAGTTTTTGATCCTCTTGGTGCGGACGCTGTACTCGTCTCTCCGTCACCTCTGTACTCCACAATACTTGCACATGTAACTCCGCCAGACAAAACACAAATTGCTGCAGAGAAACAAAAAGAAACACGGTCCGTACTTCTACTGGTACGGACGCTGTACTAGTCTCTCCGTCACCTCTGTACTCCATAATCCTTGCACATGTACCTCCGCCGGACAAAACAGAAATTCTTGTAGAGAAACAAAAAAGAAACACGATTGCGTGTTCCCCTTGGTACGGACGCTGTACTCGTCTCTACGTCACATCTATACTCCAGAGAATGATCCAGATAAACAAAGAGAAACAAGGTTAAGTGCTCCTCTTAGTGAAGACACTGTACTCGTATTTCCGACACCGCTGCACTCTATAAGACTTGCACTTGTACCTGCGCTGGAAAAGAAGGAATTTTTTCTTATTCCCTTTCCTACCCGCGCCGTTGTCCTTCTTATTCTTGTCTTTTCGACAACAATCCCATCCACACATCTGAAACTAATGAACCACAACGTCCATAGCATACTGGAACATTATAATATATGTAAAAGGCAGTGCACGACAAAGCCCCGCAGTAGGTCCCGTATGTCATAGAGGCAGAATAGGATAAGTGTAAAAGAGAGTGGACGACAAGGACCCACGGTAGCTCCCGGATGTAATAGTGGCAGAATAGAATAAACCTAAAAGAGAGTAGACGACAATGCCCCCAAGTAGGTCCCAAATGCATAGAGGCATAATAGAACAAATATAAAAGTGAATGGACAATAACACCCCGAAGTAGGTCAGAAATGTCATAGGGTAGAAACCACACCAAAACTACTCTTATTGGCTTCTAAAATCAACAGTTCCACACCAACCGCTTTGCAAGAATCCTCCTCCTTATCCAAAACAGGAAAAGAAAGCAACAACAGCAAGGGAGCATCGCCGGCATTTCCTTCACAGCACACCAGCTGCAATTGGGAAAACTATCCCAGGTTTCGGATCCTTGGTATGTATATCTCCAAAACTTCTAGATCCGGTGAAAAATCCATGTTCCAAATAGATCAGTCGAATACCACAATAATGCAGAAAACAGATCTAGGGTCTAGTGGAAAACAGTCTCACTACGCTTTTTTTTACACCTCGTGAATCAAGCACCAACTTGAAGTTCCGCTCATGGATCTGGTAGCAACAAACATTACAAACATACATCGTATTCCAGGTCAACCAAACAAAAAGCTAAAATATTCTAATACTCCACACTATGATGTTTAAATGACAAATAAGAAAAGATATAACTATAAATCACACGAATTACATCATCGCTTCGAACTAAATTAAAAGAGAAATAAACTATTTATATCCAAAATGTATTTGTTTGCATTCGTGAATAATCTGTAGTTCTTTGGTCTCCAAAATATATTGCAAGCATATGCAATTTGATGGTTACCTTCTTGTTCTAAACAGAAAATGCTTTCAAGACTGCAAGAGGCTGCACACAACAGGGCAAAGAAGTACGGATACTTGTGCAGAAGCTATCCAATATGCGAGTCCGACCCTCAGGTTTCAAATAATCAAATTTAATGCTTTGTTCCACAAAAAATATTTTACTGATCAAGTACAATGAAAGTTGACCTAAATTCAATTTAAATATAATTTACAATGAATGAATTAATAATTGAAATGTCATCTCCAGGAAACACTGCTTGCAAAAATTCAGGAGACTGCGCAATCAAGAGCCGAGGAGTACGGATACACGTGCAACAACTATCCAACATACAGCGTCGACCCTCAAAACCAGGTTTTCAAATAATCATAATTTAATGTTTAGTTGCGTAGAAACCATATTATTTCATGCCGTGCAATGAAAGTTGATTTAAATTTATCTAAATCTTAATGCATCTAAACTATATGATCTACAAACAATGAATCGTCATATTTAGGAAATTCAGGCAACAGGTAATCAGGGTACAACCAACACTGCCATTGAAAAGAGCCAAAGCAGTGATGAAAGTGACAACAGCACAGAAAAAGGTGTTGACAGAGATATTGATGAAAGTTATGAAAAGTTTCTCTCAAATATGGGCAAAATAACTGTTAGAGGTACAGATACTAGCAACTAAAAAAGTAAACATTACAGTCAATATATAGTTTCTTAAAAATAATAACTCTTGATTGTAGGACCTGGACTGTATGGAGACGAAAATTTTGACGAATCATGCGTCTTTGGAAACCACGTGGAGATGAATTACAATCAAGTACTCGGCCTAAAAAATGAAGTCATCACGGACCAGACACCAGCTATTAAACATTATATTTGCACCATGACTAAATCATTTGTTACAAGAGGCATATGTAAGATGGTAAGTTTATGTCAACAATTATATTAAATACTTACTGTCTACATAACAAGAAAACTTCTAACGTAGTGTACCACAAAACTAATAATGGTTCGTTAATATCTTTTTAGGAATTTTCAGAAGAATTCACTACTGAACACATTTGGGGATTCATACAAGAACCTGTAAAGTTGCTGTCAGCTGCACATCGAGTCACATTACAATGTATGCTACCATGAAGATGGATAAGAATGGGAAAGCTATGATAAAGAAAGGTTTCCTAGATATAGTTCAAGAATTTTACCTGAAAAAAGGAGACATTTGCTCATTTACCTTCAAAGATGAAAGAGGATCTCCATTCTTACATGGCAGTGCCTGGCTCAAGCTTGTCATAACAAAGCTAAAAAGTGAGGCGTAAGTTAAAATAAGTACAATGTGTCAGTACTGAAACATTGTGAACCACGCAACGAATTACGTACAAGTATTTCTATTTGGTTATTAGTTAATTCTACAGTCATGTGTACATTACAATATTTATAAGTAATATTTGAGACACTCATCGAATTTATTCACACTGTAATGTTAGTGCTAGTGTCATATGTCTGAAATTCTATTGTTTCGAACTGTCTCGACTCGTCATCACCGCTGTACTCGACAAGCCTTTGCACCTGTAACTACACTAGAGAAAAAGGAAAGAGACACAGTCCTGTACTCCTCTTCCTACCTAAGTTGTACTCGACTCTCCGTCACCGCTGTACTCGACACGCTTTTACACCTAACCCGCGATAGAGAAAACGGAAATAATGTACTCCTCTTGGTGCGAAACATGTACTCGGTTCGCCATCACCGTTGTACTTGACACGCATATGAACCTGTACCTGCGATAAAGAAACACAGACTTGTACTCATTTTGATGCGAAACCTGTACTGGATTAGCCGTCATCGCCGTACTCAACACCCTTTCGAACATGTACCTGCGCTAGAGGAAACGGAAATCTCTCCTGATAAATCGAAAGAGAAACACAGTACCGTACTCCTCTTCATACCTAATCAGTACTCGTCCCTACGTCCTGGATGTACCTCACAGCCCTTCGAACATGTACCTACGCTAGAGAAAACCAAACGGAAATCTTTCCAGAGAAACAAACAGAGAAACGACCTCGTACTCCTCTTGGTTCCGACGATGTACTCGTCTCCACGTCGCGGATGTACTTCACGAGCATATCACCTGTACCTGCGCTAGAGGAAAAGGAAACCTCTCCAGATAAATCAAAAGAGAAACACAGTACCGTACTCCTCTTCATACCTAATCAGTACTCGTCCCTACGTCCTGGATGTACCTCGCAGCCCTTCGAACATGTACCTACGTGTAACATCCCAAAAATTCAATAAAGAGACAAAGAGAGAGATTCCCAAATACCAAATTTGAGAACCAACAAAAACTTTTTCTCATCATATAGTGCTATGCATATAGATCACTTGCTTGTTTACTTGAGTGTGCAATTGACCATGTTATGTGCTTGTGTGATTACACTCATACCTAAACCCTAACTTTGATTTTTAGATCACCCAAATACAAGGGAAAAGAAATTAGAAAAGAAAAGATAAAATTCATCCCCACACACACATATGGCTTATGCCATTTTTGCAAATACTTAACCTAGACCACTTTGGCTTGCACCATTGGTTGTAAATGGTTACTAAACACTTTTAAACACTTTTGGAAGTGAAGAAACTCAAATCAAACCAAAACCAAATTCAAATTCCAAGTTACATGCAATATGGTCACATGTGACATTTTTAATCTGGTACCTACTTTGAGCCCTGTTATTTGGAGATTTCTCTTCTAGACTTTGCCCAAACTTTGCACCTCATCCAAGACAACATCAAGGAGAACAACTTTGCCCAAAACCACCACCCCAAATTCTTTCCCAATTTCAAATGGCAAGCTAGCAAAGTTGAGACATTGTTGCATATGTAAGATCATATGCATTTTGGACTTTTGCATTTCAACTCCATTTTGACCACCACCACCTCCATTCTACTTCTCTTATTATATCTTTACACTCCACCAAAATTCAATTCAAAATTTGAAAATATTTTTCTTGCGGCCATTTCATCAAACACATGGTGAGCACCAATCTGCCAACCCAACACATTGTTTTATCCAGCAGACCATAGCCTAAACCATCACCATTAGGTCACCATTTGTACTCCCCTGACCTCCCTCTACCCTGCCAAACACACCAGACAAGAAGTGGTACACAATTTCATCACCAATTTGACAAGAACACACCATGCCGTGGCATGGCATGGCATGATCATGCCATCTCTCTCTCTGCTCACCTCAGCCCTGTACCACCATGTCCTTCACACTCTACACACTCCCCTGAGTCGAATGGACACCGGCCTCGACGATTTGGTGCACCAGACGCGCCAGGATCGTGACGCCCAGACACGCCCAGGACGTGCACATGCACGCCAGAGCGCGCACGGCGAGCGTCGCGGACGCGTCTGGCCACGTCGTCGCCCGAGCGTCTCCGTTGACCCCTTCCTTTCCTCTCTGCGCCAAACGCTCCACGACACCGCCCTGCGCCGCCCAGACAACGCCATTGGTCTGCGGGAACGCCGTAGCCGACGCCCATCTCGCCGACGTCCGCCGCGGGTACTGCCGCTCCCGTCATGCGTACGCGCTCGTTGCTTCCTCATTTTCAACGCCGTCAAGCGCTGCGTCACCGCCAGGACGTCGCCTGCAAGCCTGCGTCATCGCCCGTCCATCATCGTCGCTGTAGACGCGTCGCCATGATCGCCACCTCCGCAGCACCCTGGCCACCCCTCGCTGCTATAAAAGGAGCGCCCCTCCAGTCGAATTGAGCACACCATCTGCTTCTCCTCTTCACCCTGAGCCGCCTAGCCACCTCGCCTTGCTCGATTCACCACCACACCGCCCCAATTGCAAGATCGACGCCGCCGCCAGTACACGGAGCTTGCCGGAGAAGGACGCCACCCCCGGCGACGCCACTACTACCATCGGCTTCCCCTTCCTCGACAACGTCTTCTCCGCGCTTCGCCGACCCTCGCCGCGCCACCGGTGAGCCGTCGACCCCCTGCCAGCGCCGCCCGTGCCCTCCCTTCTCGTCGGAGACGACGACGAACGTCGTTCGTCCGATCTGCTTCTAATCCTACGGCTCCCCTTCCTCGTACCGTTTCGCGGTATTAAACCCACTGACACGTGGCCCCCACGCTGTCAGGCGGCCCGCTGCGCCAGACGCAGTACTGGGCCGGCCCATTTCCTTCCTCCACTGCTTAGCCCGTTAGCGTTTCCCGCCTAAGCCCACCGTTTAAATTTGAATTTTCGAATTTAGTTAATTATTCTCAGATGCTGTTTTCAAAATTAAATAGGGGAAAATCTACCAAACCAAATTTGACAAATTTTATATATTTGGAAACCTGGTTAAATTCTCTACAAAACTACACTGGCCCCAACTCTAGCTTTGTTGTAGAATAAATGTGACAAACATAACAAGGCAGGGCCTTTTTCCACTTCAAATAATTATTAAAAAGTATAGAAAAGTGCTTTTCAGATAATTCCAACTCTCAAAAATCACATGTCACATTATCTACCAGAATATATAAAAATAGGACATAGTTGTTTTACATGATCATGGCCTAGTTCAAAGATTTGCTCTATGGCTAGTTTTAGATCATTTAAATTGGGCAAGTTAATTTATTAAAATGAATGAGAGCTTCCCTCTCATTTAAATCTTGTCTCAACTAATTCAACATGAGTTAGATACCATGGTTAGTTAAAACTCATATTGAATTAGTTGATGATATTAAATCATTACTATGTGTTATTAAAATGCATGAGGTGCACCACCTCATTTAAATTATTTTTTTCCCAAGTAATACTTATGAAGAGGTTGACCTTGGTCAACCTAGGTCATATAATATTATTTGAGGAAATTAAATCTTAACAAGATTCAATGAGAGGAAATTATTTCTCTCAAGAATGGAATAGAAACACTAGGTAATGTTGGTAATGAGAGGAAATTATTTTTCTTAAGAATACACCAAAGCCAACTTATATAATAAGCATGTTGTGATGTTAGCTTAGATTGTGTGACTCATGAGGTGTGCATAGCCTAGTTACTTAAGCTTGTGTGGTGATTGTACTTCGTATTCGCATTTTAGACGCTAGTACGGAAGAGTATCAAGAGGAGGAGGAGGCCTACTCCCAAGGAGAAGAAGACCAATTTGATCAATACCACCACCAAGGCAAGCTAATACACTTGCTAAGTGCAAAGCTCTCAAGAGCAATGCATCACCCCCTTTTACCTTATGCTTAGTGGTCCTATCCCAAGTTTTACTATACAAGTTTTACTATACAAGTTTTACTACTTTATTTACAATGTACTTTTTGATTCATGATTCACTTGGTTTAGAATAGCATATGAGCACCAAGCTTAGATTTAGAACAAGCAATGCTAAGTTAGCACCCCTCATGATTAGTGCTATTGCTAACAATTAAAACTTGACTACTCTAGATGGGAACTTGGTGAAGTGAAGTTGTTTTTGAATGATTTTTGAAAGGAGATATGACTAAGAGAAGATGGTGATTTTTGATTTAAAACTGATATTGGTTTGGATGCGATACCTTTCCAATTTACAAGTACCCCCACAATACCTGATTATGGGTAGGGCTTAGCTGGAAGTTTGTGTGTCTTAGTATGGGTTCCCTCTGAACAAGCATCATAGGGGTTATGCCGAGGCTGCCTCCGTTGTTGAGAAATGATGTGAATTGAGGTGAATTGTACGGCCAAGCCCTGTGCAGTTCCCAGGCTGACAGTTTGTCTTCACTGGGAGGCCAAGCTCATGGGGAGAGGTGCCTATACTAGGATATATAAGTGAAAGGTTAAGGTTGATGATCCGCGTACTGAGTTACGATGATTCGGGATTATTCCCGACGGATGTAATCAAATGTTGTGGCACAAGTGTGCAACCTCTGCAGAGTGTAAACCTATTCGAATAGCCGTGTCCATGGTTACGGACGGTTGGAAAGGCCATACAGTTTCCGGTATCAAAATATCTTGAAAAGGTTGAATGGTGAAGGGTGACTTGACTTGGATCACAACAGAGTTGTGGGAATGACACTAATGTTCCCACTGGAGTTAGTTAGCAAAGTTTAAGTCTTTTACTAAACTGCTTATGAACTAAAATTGGCTTTATGCAAATCAAACTAGAGCTTAGCACCCTTACTAGAACTGATTAGCACTTACAATAGTATTAGTTTGCGAGTACTCAACGTATTCACGGCTTTGTCCCTGGCTATTCAAATGGCCAGAGTATGAAGACGAGCAGAACTATCAAGGTGAAGACCAGCAGGACGCCTACGACAACTAGGAGTCTTCCAACGTCAAGCGTTGGCCTGTGGACTAGAGAGTCCTTGTATCTTACGCTTCCGCTATGAACTTGTGTTTGTTCGTTGATCAATAGATCAACTTTTCGTGTAATATGGATGATGTGATTCCAATTGTAAGACCTGATGGTTTGTAATGAATGATGACTGTGATACTTAACTATTATGCCTCGCAACAACAATATTCCTGGGATTGCGATGTATGACATAATAGGCATCCGGACTTAAAATTCCGGGTGTTGACAAGTTGGTATCAGAGCCATTGTTTGACCTTAGAAGACCCTAGTTAGAATGGACGTTCGAAAGAAAACTTAACTTTGAAATCAAATGAAGAGAATATTTATGAAAATTTACTTACCCTCTTATCTTTGAGACTTTTTCAAACTTGGTGACTCATGTCCCTCCTTATTTGAATCTACTTAAAAGTTTGCCACACTTGTTCACTCTCTAACTTACTCATCTTTTTCGCTTTCAGATGGAGCCGAATGAACCCATCAACACCAAGTTCTACCAGCTTGGAAATGGTGGAAGCTTGATCTTCGAGCATGACCTCGACTCCCTGTCGGATCACCTTGGCCGCCCACACCCCGAGTTTCACGGGATTCAGGTGGACGACCAGCCGGGAGGGGAACTGCAGTGGATTATCACCGCTGACTTGAGGGGCAAGCTGGAGCCTCCCACCTCTGAGAGGATCCTTTTCTCTTTCAGGGAAAGCAACTGGCTCGACGGGCTTGCACGTGCTCTTCAGGAAGCACTTGCTTGCCTGTGCGGACAGAATGTGGAAGCACTTCGGGAGGAACGCTTTGCGCATCTCGCAAGGCGTAACTCTGACGGAAGACCCATGGATGTGCCACTGCACCCCCAGTTGAGGCACCACGTGGATCACCTGGACTTCATGCTCTACCAGACTCAGAGGGACCTCGACGCCTCTCGCGCTTACGCGAACCAGACCCATGCTCACATCACCGAGCAGGGTGAGGCGATCAAGCTCCTCAACAACGATCGCAAGAGCCTTCGCCAGCAGCGTGCCAAGAAGGACGCTACGATTCGTCGCCTTCGCGCCCGGATCGCGTCACTTGAGGCCACTGTCCAGGCCCAGGAAAACCAGCTGAATGAGATGGAGGAAGAAGGTGAAGACCTTCAGGGAGGAGGCGCCTTCCTGAGTGACGACGACGACTTTGAGGAGGATGAGAACACCGAGGAGGAGGACTACGAGTTTCTGGAGTCCGGAGAGGATGGAATCATCCCTATCGATGTGGATGATGATGAGGAGTAGTTGCACTAGTTTCACTTATAGTAGGTGTGAGTTGTATCCCGTCCCTTGTATCGTAGCACGAGAATGGTTCTTAAAACCATTGGAGTATGTGTGTAGTTTGTACTATGTGTTGCATGAATGAATGAAGGTTATGTTTGTCATGAAAAGTTTACAAGTTTTTCAAATTGTGTTCAAACTTAACCAAAATGAACCATAGAATGTTCCCTCTTATCTCATAATCTTCTATATATTCAGATGGCCCCTCCAAATCGCACCAACGACGCAATGCTACAACTATTGCAAACCCTGCTTGCTGACCGGGAAACCGAAAGAGCTGAACTCCAAGCCAACCTCATCGCCTTGCAGAACATCGCCAACCAAGGCCATGGAAATCATGACCACCCCGGATCCAAGCTCAAGAACTTCCAAAACACCAACCCTCCGGTGTTTAGCAAGACCGAGGAGCCCCTCGACGCCGACGATTGGCTCCAGACTATGGAGAACAATCTGGAGGTAGCCGGAGTGGAAGCCAACGAGAAGGTCTTGTTCGCCACTCACTATCTCGCTGGATCAGCCCGCGCTTGGTGGACAAGCACCCGTGCCATGAACGGAGGTCAATTCATGACTTGGGAGGATTTCAAACTCAAGTTCAGCAAGTACCATGTACCCCTGGGTCTTATCAAGAAGATGAGGGATGAATTCCGTGAACTGAAACAAGGTCGCATGACGGTGGTTGAATACCGCGACAAGTTTCTCACTTTGTCAAGGTATGCCCCTGATGAAACCGACACCGTTGAAAAGAGGAAGGAGAGATTCCTGAACGGACTGCATGATGAGATGCAGACTGTCCTCGTCAACATCCCCTTTGCCGACCTCGAAGCCCTTGTTGACTCCGCCATCCAGATGGAGGGCAAGTTAAACCAAGCCAATGAGAACCGCAAGCGCCGCATGGCGAATCAGAGTGGATCAAGCCACCCCCAAAGGTTTCGCCCTAGCTCAAGCGGAGGTTTCACTCCGAGAAACAACAAGCCACAGATGCAGAACTCTCGCCCCGGTTATCAGAACCGGAGTGGAGGAAACTCCAAGCCAGGAGGCTACAACAACAACAACCACTACCACAACAACAACAACCACAACTACAACCGCGCTCCACCCCGAGCCCCTAACAACAACAACACCAACACCGCCCCCAGAACCGGAAGCAATGCCGTTCCCATTGCGAACAAGCCGGACAAGGCCACTATCACTTGTTATGAGTGTGGTGTAGTGGGGCACTACTCCAACGAGTGTCCCAAGCGTCTTGCCAAGCTCGCCGGCAACACTGCTGCACCTGCTCAGCAGCAACGCCGTGTCTCCACCGGCAAGAAGTTCGCCCCCAACAACCCCAACAACCGCAACGGCCGCCTCTACCACATGAACGCTGAAGAAGCCCAGGAAGCACCCGATGTTGTACTGGGTATGTTTTCTGTCAATCACATCCCTGCCAGAGTGTTGTTTGATTCCGGAGCATCTCATTCCTTTGTCACCGAAGACTTTGCATCAACAAGTAAAATTCAACCCCTCAGTTTGAAGCATGTCATGATAGTTCAAATCCCCGGATCAACCACCAAAGCCAGAAAATTTTGCAAAAATGTGCCAATCAAAATCCATGACGTAGATTTCTTTGCAAATCTAATCATACTTGGAACCAAAGGTTTGGAAGTTGTCCTAGGAATGGACTGGATGTCCAAACACAACGGATTGATAGACTGTGCCAAGAAAGCTATCACCATGACTAGCAGCACCGGTATCGTTGTAGAACATGTGTCCGAAAAACTACCCAGAAAATTCACCTGCAACTCAAGTGTAGCAAAGCCAACTCTGGATCAAATCAGGGTCGTTTGTCGCTACCCTGATGTGTTTCCGGATGATCTACCCGGTATGCCCCCAGATAGGGATATCGAGTTCATCATCGAGCTAATCCCTGGAACTGGACCTATCGCCCAGAGAGCCTATAGCATGAACCCAGCAGAGCTAGTGGAGTTGAAGAAGCAGATTGATGATATGCTAGCCAAAGGTTTGATTAGCCCGAGTGCATCCCCCTGGAGATCACCAGTTTTATTTGTGGACAAGAAGGATGGTGCCAATCGTTTATGTACGGACTACCGTAAGCTTAACGACGTCACCATCAAAAACAAATACCCCCTACCAAAGATAGAAGACCTGTTTGACCAGTTGACCGGAGCCAAAGTTTTCTCCAAGATAGATCTTAGAACTGGTTATCATCAGCAGAAGATTCGAGCCACCGATATTCCAAAGACTGCCTTTACCACTAGATATGGGTTGTACGAGTACAACGTCATGTCGTTTGGATTAACCAATGCCCCCGCTTACTTCATGAACCTCATGAATAAGATCTTCATGGAATTTCTAGACAAATTTGTCGTTGTGTTCATCGACGACATTCTTGTCTACTCCAAGTCCGAAGAGGAACATGAACAACACTTGGAAATGGTCCTAGAAACCCTTAGACACCATCAACTATATGCCAAGTTCAGCAAATGTGAGTTTTGGCTGAAGGAAGTTGGATTCCTGGGACACATCTTGTCTGCAGGAGGAATTGCCGTAGATCCCGCCAAGATTAAAACTGTTATGGAATGGCAAGCCCCAACCACTCAAACCGAGGTCCGCGCTTTTCTTGGATTAGCCGGATATTACCGCAGATTTGTAGAAGGCTTTTCGAGCATCGCTCGACCAATGACCCAACTGCTGAAAAAGGACAGAAAGTTTGAGTGGACCGACAAATGCGAAGAGAGCTTTCAACAGCTCAAGAGTAGACTGACAACAGCCCCAATACTGATCATACCAGATATCGCAAAACCCTTTGATGTATACTGCGACGCCTCCAAGACTGGACTTGGATGCGTGCTTATGCAAGAAGGCAAGGTTGTATCCTACCTTTCAAGACAACTCAAGCAACATGAACAGAACTACCCAACCCATGACCTCGAGCTTGCAGCCGTGGTCTTAGCCTTGAAAGTTTGGCGTCATTACCTCATGGGTAATCGATGCGAGATCTACTCCGACCACAAAAGCCTCAAATATATATTCACTCAGAAGGAGCTAAACATGAGACAACGCCGATGGATCGAATTGATCAAGGATTACGACATGGAGATTCACTACCACCCCGGCAAGGCCAATGTGGTAGCGGATGCTTTGAGCCGACTGCCGTGCCAGTTGAACTCCATGCTCACGACCGAACAGCCTAGCTTGCATCAAGAGTTTGAACAGTTCAGACTGGAACTTGTTAGTGAGGGATTCCTAGCCAGCATAGAACTGCAACCCACCTTGGTTGGTCAGATCAAGGAAGCCCAGAAGGACAACGCTAGCATTGACGGAATAAAGAAATAGATAGCCGCAGGAAAAGCCCCCGGATTCACCGTAGACGAAGCCGGAGTGCTTTGGTACAAGGAACGTCTCTGCGTACCATCGGACTCTGACTTGAAACAAGTCATCCTGCAAGAAGCCCATGACACCCTTTATTCAATCCACCCCGGAGGTACCAAGATGTACCAAGACCTAAAAGAACAATTTTGGTGGCACGGAATGAAGAGAGAGATCGGTAGCTATATCGCTAAGTTTGACATCTGTCAGAGAGTCAAGGCAGAACATCAACGACCCGCCGGACTGTTACAACCCCTCCAGATTCCGGAATGGAAATGGGACTCCGTAGGAATGGATTTTATCACCGGACTGCCCAAATCCAGCAAAGGCAATGATTCAATATGGGTAGTGGTCGATAGATTGACCAAAGTCGCCCATTTCATCGCCGTCAAAACCACCTATCAAGGCCCAAAGCTAGCTGAACTTTACATCTCCAGAATAGTCGCTCTGCACGGAACCCCCAAATCGATAGTGTCAGATAGAGGATCACAGTTCACCTCCAGGTTCTGGCAGAAAGTGCATGAAGGACTAGGCACTCGCCTAAATTTCAGCACGGCCTATCACCCTCAGACTGACGGACAGACCGAGAGAGTCAACCAGATACTGGAAGACATGTTGAGAGCTTGCGTCCTAGAATATGGATCCAACAGGGAAGACAGCCTGCCATACGCAGAATTCTCGTACAATAACGATTACCAAGCCAGTTTGCAAATGGCCCCCTTTGAAGCCCTGTACGGAAGGAAGTGCCGTACCCCCCTGAACTGGTCAGAAGTCGGAGAGAGCCAAGTCTTTGGACCAGATGTCCTCCGAGAAGCCGAAGAGAAGGTGCACAAGATCCGCGAGTACCTCAAGACCGCTCAGTCAAGACAGAAGAGCTACGCCGACAAGAGACGTCGAGAGATGACCTTCGAGATTGGAGACTTTGTCTATCTCAAAGTGTCACCCCTCAAGGGAATGCAGAGATTCCAGCTGAAAGGAAAGCTCGCCCCCAGATATGTCGGACCATTCAAAGTTCTGAGCCGCCGAGGAGAAGTTTCATATCAACTCGAACTACCGGAGGAAATGTCGGCTGTGCACAATGTGTTTCACATCTCGCTACTCCGGAAGTGCCTTGAAGTCCCCGAGAAGACCGAAGTGTTCAAGAATATCGATCACCGCTCGGTGGATATCAACACAGACTTGACATACCGTGAAGTGCCTATCCGCATCCTGGAAGAAGCCTATAGAACCACCCGCACCAGGAGTATCAAGTTCCTGAAGATTCAGTGGAGCAATCACACTGAAGATGAAGCCACTTGGGAGCGCGAAGAAGACATGAAGAAGGAATACCCAGATCTCTTTAGTACCTAATTTTTTCTTTAGATCTCGGGACGAGATCTTTTGTAAGGGGGAAGGGTTTGTAACATCCCAAAAATTCAATAAAGAGACAAAGAGAGAGATTCCCAAATACCAAATTTGAGAACCAACAAAAACTTTTTCTCATCATATAGTGCTATGCATATAGATCACTTGCTTGTTTACTTGAGTGTGCAATTGACCATGTTATGTGCTTGTGTGATTACACTCATACCTAAACCCTAACTTTGATCTTTAGATCACCCAAATACAAGGGAAAAGAAATTACAAAAGAAAAGATAAAATTCATCCCCACACACACATATTGCTTATGCCATTTTTGCAAATACTTAACCTAGACCACTTTGGCTTGCACCATTGGTTGTAAATGGTTACTAAACACTTTTAAACACTTTTGGAAGTGAAGAAACTCAAATCAAACCAAAACCAAATTCAAATTCCAAGTTACATGCAATATGGTCACATGTGACATTTTTAATCTGGTACCTACTTTGAGCCCTGTTATTTGGAGATTTCTCTTCTAGACTTTGCCCAAACTTTGCACCTCATCCAAGACAACATCAAGGAGAACAACTTTGCCCGAAACCACCACCCCAAATTCTTTCCCAATTTCAAATGGCAAGCTAGCAAAGTTGAGACATTGTTGCATATGTAAGATCATATGCATTTTGGACTTTTGCATTTCAACTCCATTTTGACCACCACCACCTCCATTCTACTTCTCTTATTATATCTTTACACTCCACCAAAATTAAATTCAAAATTTGAAAATATTTTTCTTGCGGCCATTTCATCAAACACATGGTGAGCACCAATCTGCCAACCCAACACATTGTTTTATCCAGCAGACCATAGCCTAAACCATCACCATTAGGTCACCATTTGTACTCCCCTGACCTCCCTCTACCCTGCCAAACACACCAGACAAGAAGTGGTACACAATTTCATCACCAATTTGACAAGAACACACCATGCCGTGGCATGGCATGGCATGATCATGCCATCTCTCTCTCTGCTCACCTCAGCCCTGTACCACCATGTCCTTCACACTCTACACACTCCCCTGAGTCGAATGGACACCGGCCTTGACGATTTGGTGCACCGGACGCGCCAGGATCGTGACGCCCAGACATGCCCAGGACGTGCACATGCACGCCAGAGCGCGCACGGCGAGCGTCGCGGACGCGTCTGGCCACGTCGTCGCCCGAGCGTCTCCGTTGACCCCTTCCTTTCCTCCCTGCGCTAAACGCTCCACGACACCGCCCTGCGCCACCCAGACAACGCCATTGGTCTGCGGGAACGCCGTAGCCGACGCCCATCTCGCCGACGTCCACCGCGGGTACTGCCGCTCCCGTCATGCGTACGCGCTCGTTGCTTCCTCATTTTCAACGCCGTCAAGCGCTGCGTCACCGCCAGGACGTCGCCTGCAAGCCTGCGTCATCGCCCGTCCATCATCGTCGCTGTAGACGCGTCGCCATGATCGCCACCTCCGCAGCACCCTGGCCACCCCTCGCCGCTATAAAAGGAGCGCCCCTCCAGTCGAATTGAGCACACCATCTGCTTCTCCTCGTCACCCTGAGCCGCCTAGCCACCTCGCCTTGCTCGATTCACCACCACACCGCCCCAATTGCAAGATCGACGCCGCCGCCAGTACACGGAGCTCGCCGGAGAAGGACGCCACCCCCGGCGACGCCACTGCTACCATCGGCTTCCCCTTCCTCGACAACGTCTTCTCCGCGCTTCGCCGACCCTCGCCGCGCCGCTGGTGAGCCGTCGACCCCCTGCCAGCGCCGCCCGTGCCCTCTCTTCTCGTCGGAGACGACGACGAACGTCGTTCGTCCGATCTGCTTCTAATCCTACGGCTCCCCTTCCTCGTACCGTTTCGCGGTATTAAACCCACTGACGCGTGGCCCCCACGCTATCAGGCGGCCCGCTGCGCCAGACGCAGTACTGGGCCGGCCCATTTCCTTCCTCCACTGCTTAGCCCGTTAGCGTTTCCCGCCTAAGCCCACCGTTTAAATTTGAATTTTCGAATTTAGTTAATTATTCTCAGATGCTGTTTTCAAAATTAAATAGGGGAAAATCTACCAAACCAAATTTGACAAATTTTATATATTTGGAAACCTGGTTAAATTCTCTACAAAACTACACTGGCCCCAACTCTAGCTTTGTTGTAGAATAAATGTGACAAAAATAACAAGGCAGGGCCTTTTTCCACTTCAAATAATTATTAAAAAGTATAGAAAAGTGCTTTTCAGATAATTCCAACTCTCAAAAATCACATGTCACATTATCTACCAGAATATATAAAAATAGGACATAGTTGTTTTACATGATCATGGCCTAGTTCAAAGATTTGCTCTATGGCTAGTTTTAGATCATTTAAATTGGGCAAGTTAATTTATTAAAATGAATGAGAGCTTCCCTCTCATTTAAATCTTGTCTCAACTAATTCAACATGAGTTAGATACCATGGTTAGTTAAAACCCATATTGAATTAGTTGATGATATTAAATCATTACTATGTGTTATTAAAATGCATGAGGTGCACCACCTCATTTAAATTATTTTTTTCCCAAGTAATACTTATGAAGAGGTTGACCTTTGTCAACCTAGGTCATATAATATTATTTGAGGAAATTAAATCTTAACAAGATTCAATGAGAGGAAATTATTTCTCTCAAGAATGGAATAGAAACACTAGGTAATGTTGGTAATGAGAGGAAATTATTTTTCTTAAGAATACACCAAAGCCAACTTATATAATAAGCATGTTGTGATGTTAGCTTAGATTGTGTGACTCATGAGGTGTGCATAGCCTAGTTACTTAAGCTTGTGTGGTGATTGTACTTCGTATTCGCATTTTAGACGCTAGTACGGAAGAGTATCAAGAGGAGGAGGAGGCCTACTCCCAAGGAGAAGAAGACCAATTTGATCAATACCACCACCAAGGCAAGCTAATACACTTGCTAAGTGCAAAGCTCTCAAGAGCAATGCATCACCCCCTTTTACCTTATGCTTAGTGGTCCTATCCCAAGTTTTACTATACAAGTTTTACTATACAAGTTTTACTACTTTATTTACAATGTACTTTTTGATTCATGATTCACTTGGTTTAGAATAGCATATGAGCACCAAGCTTAGATTTAGAACAAGCAATGCTAAGTTAGCACCCCTCATGATTAGTGCTATTGCTAACAATTAAAACTTGACTACTCTAGATGGGAACTTGGTGAAGTGAAGTTGTTTTTGAATGATTTTTGAAAGGAGATATGACTAAGAGAAGATGGTGATTTTTGATTTAAAACTGATATTGATTTGGATGCGATACCTTTCCAATTTACAAGTACCCCCACAATACCTGATTATGGGTAGGGCTTAGCTGGAAGTTTGTGTGTCTTAGTATGGGTTCCCTCTGAACAAGCATCATAGGGGTTATGCCGAGGCTGCCTCCGTTGTTGAGAAATGATGTGAATTGAGGTGAATTGTACGGCCAAGCCTCGTGCGCTCCCAGGCTGACAGTTTGTCTTCACTGGGAGGCCAAGCTCATGGGGAGAGGTGCCTATACTAGGATATATAAGTGAAAGGTTAAGGTTGATGATCCGCGTACTGAGTTATGATGATTCGGGATTATTCCCGACGGATGTAATCAAATGTTGTGGCACAAGTGTGCAACCTCTGCAGAGTGTAAACCTATTCGAATAGCCGTGTCCACGGTTACGGACGGTTGGAAAGGCCATACAGTTTCCGGTATCAAAATATCTTGAAAAGGTTGAATGGTGAAGGGTGACTTGACTTGGATCACAACAGAGTTGTGGGAATGACACTAATGTTCCCACTGGAGTTAGTTAGCAAAGTTTAAGTCTTTTACTAAACTGCTTATGAACTAAAATTGGCTTTATGCAAATCAAACTAGAGCTTAGCACCCTTACTAGAACTGATTAGCACTTACAATAGTATTAGTTTGTGAGTACTCAACGTACTCACGGCTTTGTCCCTGGCTATTCAAATGGCCAGAGTATGAAGACGAGCAGAACTATCAAGGTGAAGACCAGCAGGACGCCTACGACAACTAGGAGTCTTCCAACGTCAAGCGTTGGCCTGTGGACTAGAGAGTCCTTGTATCTTACGCTTCCGCTATGAACTTGTGTTTGTTCGTTGATCAATAGATCAACTTTTCGTGTAATATGGATGATGTGATTCCAATTGTAAGACCTTATGGTTTGTAATGAATGATGACTGTGATACTTAACTATTATGCCTCGCAACAACAATATTCCTGGGATTGCGATGTATGACATAATAGGCATCCGGACTTAAAATTCCGGGTGTTGACACTACGCTAGAGAAAACCAAACAGAAATCTTTCCAGAGAAACAAACAGAGAAACGACCTCGTACTCCTCTTGGTTCCGACGATGTACTCGTCTCCACGTCGCGGATGTACTTCACGAGCATATCACATGTACCTGCGCTAGAGGAAAAGGAAACCTCTCCAGATAAATCGAAAGAGAAACACAGTACCGTACTCCTCTTCATACCTAATCAGTACTCGTCCCTACGTCCTGGATGTACCTCGCAGCCCTTTGAACATGTACCTACGCTAGAGAAAACCAAACGGAAATCTATCCAGAGAAACAAACAGAGAAACGACCTCGTACTCCTCTTGGTTCCGACGATGTACTTGTCTCCACGTCGTGGATGTACTTCACGAGCATATCACCTGTACCTGCGCTAGAGGAAAAGGAAACCTCTCCAGATAAATCGAAAGAGAAACACAGTACCGTACTCCTCTTCATACCTAATCAGTACTCGTCCCTACGTCCTGGATGTACCTCGCAGCCCTTCGAACATGTACCTACGCTAGAGAAAATCAAACGGAAATCTTTCCAGAGAAACAAACAGATAAACGACCTCGTACTCCTCTTGGTTCCGACGATGTACTCGTCTCCACGTCGCGGATGTACTTCACGACCCTTTCACCTGTACCTGCGTTAGACGGAACGGAAATCTCTCCAGACAATAAAAGGGAAGATCAAACTGAAATATTTCCAGAGAATAACAGACCTGTACTCGACTAGCCGTCATCGCCATACTCGACACCCCTTCGAACATGTACCTGCGCTAGAGAAAACGGAATTCTTCCTTCCTACCTAGGCTGTACTCGTCTCTACGTCGCGGATGTACTTCAAAAGCCTTGCATCTGTACCTGCGATAGAAAAAACGGAAATATTTCCAGAGATTAAAAGAGAAAACGGAAATATTTCCAGACAATTAAAGAGAAAACGGAAATTTTTTCCAGAGAAATAAAAGAGAAAATCAAACGGAAATCTTTCCAGAGAAACAAACAGAGAAACAACCTCGTACTTCTCTTGGTTCCGACGATGTACTCGTCTCCACGTCGCGGATGTACTTCACGAGCATTTCACCTGTACCTGCGTTAGACGGAACGGAAATCTCTCCAGATAAATCGAAAGAGAAACACAGTACCGTACTCCTCTTCATACCTAATCAGTACTCGTCCCTACGTCCTGGATGTACCTCACAGCCCTTCGAACATGTACCTACGCTAGAGAAAATCAAACGGAAATCTTTCCAGAGAAACAAACAGAGAAACGACCTCGTACTCCTCTTGGTTCCGACGATGTACTCGTCTCCACATCACGGATATACTTCACGAGCCTTTCACCTGTACCTGCGTTAGACGAAACGGAAATCTCTCCAGACAAATCGAAATAGAAACACAGTAACGTACTCCTCTTCATACCTAATCAGTACTCGTCCCTACGTCCTGGATGTACCTCGCAGCCCTTCGAACATGTACCTACGCTAGAGAAAATCGAACGGAAATCTTTCCAGAGAAACAAACAGAGAAACGACCTCGTACTCCTGTTGGTTCCGATGATGTACTCGTCTCCACGTCGCGGATGTACTTCACGAGCCTTTCACCTGTACCTGCGTTAGACGGAATGAAAATCTCTCCAGAAAATAAAAGGGAAGATCAAACTGAAATATTTCCAGAGAATAACAGACCTGTACTCGACTAGCCGTCATCGCCATACTCGACACCCCTTCGAACATGTACCTGCGCTAGAGAAAACGGAATTCTTCCTTCCTACCTAGGCTGTACTCGTCTCTACGTTGCGGATGTACTTCAAAAGCCTTGCATCTGTACCTGCGATAGAAAAAACGGAAATATTTCCAGAGATTAAAAGAGAAAACGTAAATATTTCCAGTCAATTAAAGAGAAAACGGAAATTTTTTCCAGAGAAATAAAAGAGAAAATCAAACGGAAATCTTTCCAGAGAAACAAACAGAGAAACGACCTCGTACTTCTCTTGGTTCCGACGATGTACTCGTCTCCATGTCGCGGATGTACTTCACGAGCATTTCACCTGTACCTGCGTTAGACGGAACGGAAATCTCTCCAGATAAATCGAAAGAGAAACACAGTACCGTACTCCTCTTCATACCTAATCAGTACTCGTCCCTACGTCCTGGATGTACCTCACAGCCCTTCGAACATGTACCTACGCTAGAGAAAATCAAACGGAAATCTTTCCAGAGAAACAAACAGAGAAACGACCTCGTACTCCTCTTGGTTCCGACGATGTACTCGTCTCCACATCACGGATATACTTCACGAGCCTTTCACCTGTACCTGCGTTAGACGAAACGGAAATCTCTCCAGACAAATCGAAATAGAAACACAGTAACGTACTCCTCTTCATACCTAATCAGTACTCGTCCCTACGTCCTGGATGTACCTCGCAGCCCTTCGAACATGTACCTACGCTAGAGAAAATCAAACGGAAATCTTTCCAGAGAAACAAACAGAGAAACGACCTCGTACTCCTCTTGGTTCCGACGATGTACTCGTCTCCACGTCGCGGATGTACTTCACGAGCCTTTCACCTGTACCTGCGTTAGACGGAATGGAAATCTCTCTAGAAAATAAAAGGGAAGATCAAACTGAAATATTTCCAGAGAATAACAGACCTGTACTCGACTAGCCATCATCGCCATACTCGACACCCCTTCGAACATGTACCTGCGCTAGAGAAAACGGAATTCTTCCTTCCTACCTAGGCTGTACTCGTCTCTACGTTGCGGATGTACTTCAAAAGCCTTGCATCTGTACCTGCGATAGAAAAAACGGAAATATTTCCAGAGATTAAAAGAGAAAACGTAAATATTTCCAGTCAATTAAAGAGAAAACGGAAATTTTTTCCAGAGAAATAAAAGAGAAAATCAAACGGAAATCTTTCCAGAGAAACAAACAGAGAAACGACCTCGTACTCCTCTTGGTTCCGACGATGTACTCGTCTCCACGTCGCGGATGTACTTCACGAGCCTTTCACCTGTACCTGCGTTAGACGAAACGGAAATCTTTCCAGACATGTCAAAAGAGAAAACGGAAATATTTCCAGAGATTAAAAGAGAAAATCAAACAAAAATCTTTCCAAAGGATAAAAATACAAAAATAGAAAAAAAGAACAACAAATTGATGCGCCGAAGGCGCCTTGATACGAGGCGAAGCCGAGCCGTAGCAATCGCTTCGACATATGGGGGTAACGACAAACGGGGACAACGACATATGTCATCCATTCATTATGTTTATAAATGTTTGATGCGCCGAAGGCGCCTTGATACGAGGCGAAGCCGAGCCGTAGCAATCGCTTCGACATATGGGGGTAACGACAAACGGGGACAACGACATATGTCATCCATTCATTATGTTTATAAATGTTTGATGCGCCGAAGGCGCCTTGATACGAGGCGAAGCCGAGCCGTAGCAATCGCTTCGACATATGGGGTAACGACAAACGGGGACAACGACATATGTCATCCATTCATTATGTTTATAAATGTTTTGATGCGCCGAAGGCGCCTTGATACGAGGCGAAGCCGAGCCGTAGCAATCGCTTCGACATATGTCTTCTTGTAGCTGTCTTCTTCTAGCACTCTGTTGGAATTAAAAATAAAAGTAAGTTGAAAGTGCTACCTCCCTCCCATTAATTCCCCAGAAAACTCACAGCCCGGAAATACAAAGGGAAAAAGCCAAAAAGGAAGTCCCGCCCAATTTTTTAAAAACTAACAGCGCGCGTAAATGGAAAAAGACGCGTAACGGGTCCGCATAGTGTTAACGGGTCTACCGGAGCGTAAAGGGAAAAACCAAACCCGGAAAACGGTTCGCGTCTTTTTCTGGGGACACGGTCCGCGCGCGACATGTGTAGACGCGAGAGCGCGCGCGCGGGATGGGTTTTTCCCTTCTCAAAGGTCGGTCTTTAGGTAGTCGTACCCGTTGGATTCACGTTATCGAAGATTATTCTGCAAGAATGTAGGCCGCATTTACAAGAGCGAAAAAACTTTAGATGCAGAAAAGCTATGTGCAGCCTTTGAATGCAGAGGTTAGGGCAGTGCTATTTCGAAAAAAGAAACTTACGAGAGTGAAAGAAGACCGCCTTACATTCAGGGCGACGCGACGCATTTTAATGTCCGGCACCGTAAGTTTGCGTCGCACTGCGGGCGCTAAAATGACCGTTTTTTTCCGCGTGTCCGTTTGCTTCTGGGGTCTGCTCCAGCGGGGCGACGCATTATTTTTTTCTTTTTCCCTCTTCTCCATTAATTAAACATAGTTTCAAATATTACATTTTGAAACATGATTTTACACAAACTAACACATAGTTTGGAACATGTTTTACACAAACTAACACCTAGTTTGAACAAATATAATTTTTTTAAGAAGCCAATTGTGTTGATTTCCGTATGTTCGCTGCCAAGAAAGAACATTCGAGGGCACACCCAATCACCCAAACTGGAAAATCCAGCGGGAAGATACGGTTCCCTTGTTGGTTCTACCGATGAGGCGAACATCCAGAAACCTCGACTAGTGGCTTCGTCTGGCCCGTAGCCAGATTCGCTGCAAAGAAAGAACACTCGACGTTCTAACTATCAGTGTCGGAGCCGAATTCGTCGGTGTGGTAGTGCCTGCGCCAGGCTGTGTCGTCGAACACCTTGACGATCATCTCGCCGTCCCCCTCGTAGAGGAAGGTGAGCTGGCAGCCGGGCTCGAGCTCGAGGTCACGGGCGAACTTGTCCCACCCCGTGTGCAGGTACATCTTGCCCTGCCCGTCGAACAGGACCTCCACGGTCTAGCGGCAGAAGTTGCAGCTGGCCTCCCGTAGCTGCAACTGCGTTGGCTCGACGCCGTCGACGAACTTGGTGAACTTGCCCGGTAGCCGCTTGATGGCGAGTGGGTCGTCGTCGATGTGGAGGAGGAACTCGAAGCAGCGCTCTTCCTGCAAGGACGAGGAGGGCGCAGGCGACGGCGAGTGTGGGGCTGTAGCTGCTCCACCACGGCGGCCCCTGCCCCGGCCACGGGGGCGCCCAGGGCCGCGGCCTCGACCGCCTCGCCGGCCACCAGGACCGACCATGGACTTCCTCGCGGGCTTGGCTGCGTCGCAGGAACACCTAGGCGATGCTACGGTCGAGCTTTGTGGCGACTAGGGTTTCTTTGGAGGAGTGGATGAGGAAGAAGAAGGCGCGCCCCTTTATATAGGCCGGCAGCATGCTGTGGCCACGGGATGCGTGGCGTCGCCATTAACGTGGTTGGCGGAGGTGGGCGGCCGCTCGGCAGCCGAGGCACCATCGCCATTAACGTGGCGCAGAGTGCCGAAGCGACGCAGCGGCGCAATCGCTGGCGCGTTTGAGAAGACGCATCGACGCAGGGTCGCTGCCAGGCGGGCCCGACGAAACGTCTGCCAGACGCGAGCGGACGTTTCCGGACGTCCGCAGAGACGCATCTGAGGCGCATATTTGGGTCAGGTTTGCGTCTCCGCTGACGGCCCGATCACTTTGCGTCCCCCGCTGGAAGTGGTGCCAGACGCATTTCCGATCACCGCGGACACAAACGGTCGCTTAGCGTCCGTTTGCGTCGCTCCGCCGCGACGCATTTCGGACGCCGAAATTGTCCGCTCGCGTCCGTTTGCGTCGCCTGGCGGACGCCAAAATGACCGGGAGGGGCGAAATGTCCGTTTGCGTCGGGGGCTACCTCCAGCGGTCCGACGCATTTTGGACATTTAACTGTTTTTTTGTGCTACTTCTTTTCAATTTTGTTGAATGATCAAGTTTTAAACGCGAAAAAGTTGAACTCATGGTGTCATGTTGGTCCAATCGAATAGATTATAGTCTAAACAATTAACCGGATACTTCAATCGACTAGATTCAAACATATTTAACATACAAAGAAGAAGAAATTTAAAAACATATAAACTAAAACTATTTTTTGGCCTTCTTGTTAGAAGGCCCTGCCTCGTCGTCGTTGTGGAAACTCCTGCACCTCTTGCTTGTCACCTCCTCGTCGGAACTGGAGGACGACGTGCCCGTCGAGGAGTTGAAACTTGAAGAAATGGCGTCTTCATCGTCGTCGTCGGTGAACGGACGACGACGCGCCGCCCGCGCCAGCGCCCTGGACTTCTTCCTTGCCGCCGCCTCCTGCGCCTCCAACCGGGCGAACTTGTTGTCAGAGTCCTCCTCCTCATCCTGGCCCTCCTCCTCATCGGCGTCGCTGGCAGTGCCGCCTCCGTCCTCCTCCTGGCTTTCGCTGCCATTGCCGCCTCCGTCCTCCTCGTCCTCACTCGGTGTGGAGGCAGGGTAGCTGGGCGTGGAGCCCGGATCGCTTGGCGTCGCCGGGGATTCCCACCAATGCAGGAATCTGGGCGACTTGCCCTCGCTCTCCGAGTCGGACGGCAACGTGTAGTCGCTCATGGCGTGCCGGTGTTGGAGAAGAAGAAGAAGAAGATGATGAAGAAGAAGGAGGCGGTTGAACTTGAACTACCGTAGACGTGGGGGTTATAATGTGCGCGGATTAACGGCGGCGCGTATAACGAAGAGGCCGGTGGTTGCTCTTCCGCGGCGGTTCGGCGCTCCATTGCGGCGGTTGGTCGCCGCGGTTGCCACACCGGCGTGCGTTGTGAATTCGAGGCCGATCGAACCTAGGTCGTTGCCATGAGGGCCCATGGGGACGCGAGCGGACGCTCCGCGCGACCGCCGAGCGTCCGCGGAGACGCAAATCTGGCGCATATTTGGGCCAGGTTTGCGTCTCCGCGGACGGCCCGGTCACTTTGCGTCGTCCCGCTGGAGGTGGTGCCAGATGCATTTCCGGTCCGCACGGACGCAAACGATCACTCAGCGTCCGTTTGCGTCGCGCCGCTGGAGATGCCCTCAGTCGCGGGCCCATCTTCGTGTGGAGCTGCGAGCGAGCGATGCCTCCCGTTTCCGTTTCCACGTGTGTCTGGCTAGCTGGCTGTGGGCTGTGGCTGCCATTGTTGTTGGGTCGGCCGTTGAGGTCAAGGGCACTCAGCTCCAGGGCATCTCCAACCGGCTGACCCAAACGGACGCGCTGGGCTGTCCGTTTTGGGCCATTTGCGTGGCCGGCCGGACACGCGGATAGCGCCCCGCGTCCGCGTGTCCGTTTGGGTCGCACGCTGCGTCCAACGCAGCGGCCACCCATTTGGCCATTTGGCCTATTTCTTTGGGAAATAGGCCATCTGGCCACACATACTTATAAATAGTATGTAACAAATATAGAAATAATATCTAACAATTATATAATAATATCAAATAGCATAAAACAATATCAAATAAAATATTGCATGATGAAGAAATAAAATGTGCCATAGTTTGAACAAATATAAAAATTACAAATTGAGATTGTCAACTCAATTTGGACGCTCTAGGATCTCCTTCTGCCGGGAACTTGGGGGTGCCTGTGAGTATCTTCCAACAATGAGGGAAGGCAAAGGTCTTTTCTCCATTGACCGATTTGTACCAATCCAAAGCTTGCCACGCCTAGAGCAAAGCGAGACAAGAACGATAAACATATGTGCAAACGTTGGAAGAATATGTTGAGGTTAAGAATCATATCAAGTCCTTGATGCCAATGCCGCTAACGGGTAGCCGCTTCACGTGATCATACGCCGTCTGGAATTTGTTGCATTCCGTTTGAATTGTTCCCCACCTCTTTTGGAGCGATATGTCGCTGCGGTCGCTCTCAAATGGCTCCAGTCCGTATTTGCGATGCTCATGAAAGTATTCATAGATCCGGCGCCAGAATGCGGTCCCCTTCTGCTCGGCACCCGTCAATGCATCTTGCCCGATGGTCAACCATCCTTCGACCAGCACCTTGTCCTCCTTCTCCGTGTAGTTGCTGGTTCGTTTGCTTACGCGGCGACCTCGAGCTTGTGCAGCTGCGGCTTGCGTCAACTCCTGAGCGAACAACGGCTCCTCCTCGATGTTAATGCTGCCGGGACAGGCAGTGCTGTCCTGATGTGTGTCAACGGGAGGTGGCTGGGGAGCCTGCTCGGTCGAAGCAGAGGGCATGGTGGTCGGCATTGGCTGCGTGTACACCGGAGGGGCCTGCACGGTGGACAAATCGTCGAGCAGGTTCCGTGCGCCAGCCATCGCTGCTGCTCCCATGTTCTTGGGGCCTTTGGAGTTCGCCGGCGCACGGTTCAGGTCAATGGACGAAGGAGACGGCCTCGTGAACAACTCGCCCACCTCCGGTGACCCATCCCGTGAAGGGTACGCGTACCGCGCCGACTGCGTCCCCAATTCGTGCGCGCCGGGCGTGTACCCAAACGGGGCTACCGGCAGGGATGTTGACCTTGGAGGAAGGGGCCGGGTCACGGACGAGGCCGAGCCCCCCCCCCCCCGAGGCCGTGCCGGCGGCAGGGAGGATCAAGTGCTGAGCGAGCGCATGGTGGCCATAAAAGAGCATGGCATGCTCTTGCATGACGTCCGCCTTGGCCTCCGTCTTGAGTTGGAGAAGCTGCTCCGCCGCCCGCTGCCGCTCCTCCGCGGCAGCGATATCCCTCTTCCTTTGGTCGAGCGCCCTGCGGCGGTCGGCCCTCTTCTTGCTCTCGATCTTCCTCTGCTCCGTGGTGAGGTCGGCCTTCGCCTTCTTTGTCGCCGGCCCGGGCTCCACGACCACCGGCCCGGCCAGTTGAGGAGCCTTCGCCAAGGGAGGACCGGCAACGGCCGCGACCTGTGCCTCGTCTCCGATGGTGGCGGTGGCGGCGGCAGTCGCTTCGTCGGCCATCTCTAGGTTTTGGGAGTGGAGTGGACTGGGTGTATTTTGGGAGACAGACAGGCGGGCCAGGGGCGGACAAGGGGAGGACGCGAGCGACCAGCATCCGGCGTCCGCGGCCACGCAAACTCGCCCCAGATTTGGGCCGGGTTTGGGTCGTCCCGGACGCCGCGGGCATCCGTTTTAGGGATAGGTCCGCGCGCTGGGCCGCGTTTTTGTCCGGCTCGACCCAAACGGACGCGCATGCGCGGTTTGGGTCGCGCGGTTGGAGATGCCCTCAGTCCACAGGAGATGCTGGTCAGGTCACACGATTCTGGTTGTCCGGTCCCACTTAAACCGGCCGCTGCACATGCATCGCGTCCACACGCACGGCCACGGCCGGCTCACTTTTCTCTTCCCAGCCATGGCTCGTGTTGCAAACAGTGCACTGATTGCACATTGCAGGTATGCAGCTATCAGCCTATCACTGTTGAGGCTGTCAGTTAATTAGTTGTCATGCAACTGCTGAGAGCAAGTACAATAGAGTCCAGTCAGCTGACTATAAGACATTAAATAGAGTAATATATTTTAGATGAGTTGGAGGAGGGAGAAGAGGAGAGAGAATGGAGGTGGGTTACTATGCAATAGCCAGCTCTTGCACGTGCTCTTAGTCACTTTGTGAGAGTGAAAGGTGAGCCATATATTAGTAAAGTACTACATTCTTATAGCCAACTATTATACATGTTAGCTATATGATGACTACAAATGATATGGCATCTTGTTATAGCCAGCAGTTGGCTATACTATTGGAATTGTTCTGAGGACATGTAGATTGGATTAGACAGCTGGTGTCTGTATACTACTCCATGTCATATATAAACAATGATAAGACGGTGTATATACAATAGTTTGTCTGTAAGTTCTCTATTTTTAGTCATAGCTATATATGAATATAAATTATATACACCTTACTTTGACAGGGATACATCGGCTCACCTGGATTTTTAATTTGTGGAGATAGTTCGGATGCATGCTGTGGCGGTGCTCACATTCGATCTCTTCTGTTAATATCCAGGTGAACAAATCCACAAGCTAGGGCCAGCCGCATGTGCGTGACCCGAGTAGGGACAGCTCATGCTCATGTGTGTAGACTCGCAAGCCTAACATATACTATATCTGGCTAACATGTACGGCTATCATTTGCTGGGCTGGACGGTGTCGAGCTGGGTCGTTGTCTGAACCCACGTTGCCATGCAAAGAATGAATGTACAGTATGAACGTAGATGAGGACGACGGGTTGTCAGATTCGGCAGATCCTTCTAGATAATGTACCAGGCCACGAGACCATTACAGCAAGCACACTCGCAACATGCAACCATAGTCCATAGAGTGACCTACATGCTCGTACTATGTCATATCGACAGGGGACATAAAAAAGACTAAGATCAAAATACTGTACCATAAACAGAACCAAGGACACGGAAGCATCCGAACATCTAGGCAGAGATCTGCAAAATGTTCTCCTGTTCTCAGAATGGTTTCATATTTTGCAAAACCATGTTTTTTTATAGAACTATAAAGTTGCAAAACAAATACCTCTTTTGATGAAAGTCGGGGAACAGCCTAACAAGCGATTGAGGCCCAAACAGTTTCTCTTCATGACACTTTTGGGTCATTGGGCCTGTTCAGGCCGCTTCCACTTTTATAGTTCTGTCATGTGTCATCTTAGCATTTATGTATTCAAGGCCGAAACTAGCGGACAGAGATTTGCACATGACACCAGCAATCTTGTTTTTTTAATAAAAAATTACATATTTTGTTTTAAAAAAATCAAAAATAAATACGCATATAGTCAATGATGTCCCACAAAAATAAAAATAAAAATTAAATACTTTATATTCTAAGGTACACAACAATGAAAAAAAAAGTGTAGATCCGAGTAGTTATTTCCAAATCTCTAAAACATATTAGATTTTGTCATTTTTGTTTAGCACAAAATAAAAAGGATTTTTTTAGAAAGAAAATAAAATAAAAAGAATTTTGGGTTGATATTTTGCACATTGTGAGATGTATCACTCACAATCTCCAGAATTTTTTTCATATTTTTTAATAGCTTGTAAAAATACCTTTTTATATATAAAAAATAGATGAAAGTAGAGAAGCCCAGGAGCCAAAATCACTTTTCGCGAAACTAGTCTAGTATATGAGAATATGAGATGCTATGCTATACTCAGCTTTTCTGAGGGTTGGTGGAAGAAACGTTGTATTTTTATGCAACATCAAAATAAATCTACCTCGCTTGTTAAAACAGGCGGAGCCACCGGTGACCCACGGGCAATTCTAAAAAAATGAGTTGGTCAATTCTGATTCTGATACATTAGGAGTTCATGACTGCATCAAAGCTCCTTAAATTCAAGGTCAAGGCGAGAGGAATATATTAGGAGTCCAGCGTTGCTCAACAACAACATAAGGAATAAAACGGCTTCCTAAATTCGATTTGGCCACAAATAGAACTACTCCTACTTCAAAGCATGAAAGGAGCCTATCATTAAGACCATAATCGTGACTAATATTACAATTGCTCAAAATGCAAATTGAAGGCAGACTTCTTTCTGCGATGGTATGTCTTTGTATTCTCCTCATGTTCAAACTTTTTTCATTCGCATTTTTCTCGTTCTTGTACTCACTAACAATATCGGCGATTTGCAACTGCAAATGCATCTTTTCATCTTGTATTTTCTTCTTATCTACTTCAGTGTTCTTCATCGACTCCTCCAACTTCCGCATCTTCTCATGAGCTAGCTAGCTCTAGCTCATCTTTCACATTCTTATTTTGGTTGATTGTGAAGTTTAAATTTCTTAAAATATCCATATTGCCTTCTTCACAATGCTTGAAGAAGGGTTGCCAACCATGAGGACCACATGCCTCACATGGTGTATCTTATAATTTTGAGTATAAATTAAACTACCACAACTAAGGCTAGGCTAGTAATTCAATACCAATTTTGCTATTTTTTTAAACTACTTATTCTAGAGTGTGGCGTTACATATTGCGCAGGTTCCTGATATCCTATCTAAATACATTCTGATTGTGGCTCTGATCGATGGGGCCAATTTGTAAGAGACGATTTGAAGCAAATGTAAAGAGGACCGAGGTGAACATGGGGCCCACCTATCAATCCCTATATATTTTCCTCGCTCTTTCTTCTTCATCCTTCTTCTCTCTCTAGATTAACCCATGGCTAATGAGCCCTTTGAAGCTGCAACTCCACTCAGTCTCGGAGGCGTTGCCCCCACCGATTCCTCCACTCATGCTAGCTCTTTGTCACCAAGGACTCATACGCCATGCATTCGGACTACATCGCCAACGTGTAGGCACGCGCACGTGACTACCAACGCTCCAAGACTACCATCGTCGAATGGGTCAACGTCGTAGAGATCCCGACGCCTGTCGCCCCAGGCCCCGACACATCCGTGTAGCTCACTGTAAGGGTATATTGCCCCTATGTGTGGTTTTGGTAATTAATGACAACCCCTATGGACTAATGTTTTCATTGAGTTTATATGAAGGAATATTCCATAGGTACTTCTTGTTTTCCATGTGTTGGATTCAAGTATGGATGCCATGAAGATAAAGATACACCTTGTGTATTGGCATCAAGATCATCGATTTAAAGATACATATGTGATATGATCAAGAAGAAGAAATGAAGATGGAGTTCTTATGTGGAACTCAATATTAGTCATACTCTATCTTATGTGATAAGCAATGGATGATCAAGATCTTGAGAGCTTGATTTCAAGTGAAGAATTATTTATACATCTCAAGATAGTATGATATAGTATGAGAAGATACAAGGTTGAGTCGTGCAAGTTCAAGATGAGCATCTCAAGTGGATCACATTCTTGAAGCTTGCCGTCCATGTGGCGATAATGGACATCTGAAGATGTGCATCAATAAGCTTTCCCATCATGGTGTATGGGGGAGCATTTGTGAGTCTTCACGAAGCAACAATGATCAAGTAAGGCATTCCAGCTTGTGTAGAGCTTGAAGAGTTATCGTCAAGATCAAGTGGTATGCGCAAGGCAAAGGTATGACCTTGATAGGTTTTCCTTTTACCGGTCTCAAGATGGTTGATGGGAGACCGGATTATAGGATAGATAGCCACACTATTAAGAGGGGCTTTCGGTTGGGTAACTTGATCACATCGTCTTAGGGAGCTCAATCCTTTGCGTACTTTGCATATCCTTATTGCTTCTTGGTGTTTCTCTGTGTGAGGTTCTTGAGCTTGTTGCTAGCATTACAACAAGCCCAAGTTCATCGAAAACGGAATCCGCATACATCTTCTATTGCGTTTTCGAGGTTGGGTGATTTTACCGGTTATTCGTGATATAAGGTTCTATCTTTTATATTCATGATAAAATCCCTTCCTACAGCTTCTTGTGTTTTCACTTTCTATTGGATAGCATTCGTTGTTATCTTCCAAACAAAATTGGTTTCATTCGAATCGGAGTTCGGAAGCATTTGTTATTAAAGAAAAGGGGAAAAGAATAAAAAGAAAAAGAAAAAGGAAAGGGGCGGCCGACCAGCCGACCGGCCTGCCGGCCCACATACCGGCCCACCCGGTCCACGATGGCTCTAGGGCTGATGCCAGCCGGACAGCCTACTGAGGCCCTTCCGGTCTGGTCCAGCCCAGGGCCTGGCAGCCGCCGGCCCGCCTGGCGCTGGCCCCGGCCTGACCGGCCTCCCTGCCGGATGGGCCACTCCGCCCCGCGCGGCCCACTTGCGCACTGCCTCCCTGGCTCAGCTCTCGCCCTGTGTGGCGCGCTGCCCCGCCCGGCCAGTGGGCCGGCCCGACCGGACAGCCGACCAGCCTCCTCAGCTCCAAATCCGGTCGGCCGGCTGGGCCGTTTTTCTTGCCATTTTTCCTGCGATTTTAACAGTTCTTTTTCCCCAACGGTTATATTTGCTCTTGGGCTATATGTTAAAATCGAGATGCACAATAAACAAAGAACGAAAAGTAAAACACTGCAGGGGACACGAGATTTTAACGTGGAAAACCCTTGCAACACACAAGGGAAAAACCACGGGCGCCAGCCAGCAAAACTTCACTATTTCGGTGGTGTTTACAAACGCCGTGGGTGTACAATGATGCGACAAAACCCTAGCGGCGGCTTACATGGAATATATATAGACGGTGGCAACGATCCGGCGACGGGCCTCGCTCCGCTCGTCAGAAGTTAGACTCTTCTTGGAATTTGGATCACAATGTAACACTATAATAGCCCTTCTTCCACCTTGGGCTTAGTAGTTCTTCCCCTTCTTCACCTCCATTGTTGCTATTTGAAGAACTAGCTTCCTCCCTTGATTCCTCCCATGATTCTTGCCCATTCTTGAGGATTTGAGAGAGGAGATCTAGATCTACATTCCCACAAATCATTTTCTCCTCTAAGTGAGGGGAACCCTTTGGATCTAGATCTTGGAGTCTTTTGTTAACTTTCCCCATTGTTCTCCCTCTCCAATCTCATCCTAGCATTTGTTGCTTGGGTGGGATTTGAGTGTGAAGGACTTGAACACCTCTAGTGTTCTTGATTTGCATCATTGCATGGTGTGTTGAGCTCTCCACCACGATTAGTTCGAGTGAGAGACCGTGAGCTTGTTACTCTTGGAGGGAGACCTCCTAGTTGGCTTGGTGATGTCTACGGGTGCTTCTATTCTTGTAGACAGTGTTGGGCCTCCAAGAGCAGAGGTTTGTAGAACAGCAGCAAGTTTCCCTTAAGTGGATCACCCAAGGTTTATCGAACTCAGGGAGGAAGAGGTCAAAGATATCCCTCTCAAGCAACCCTGCAATCACGATACAAGAAAAGTCTCTTGTGTCCCCAACACACCTAATACACTTGTCAGATGTATAGGTGCACTAGTTCGGCGAAGAGATAGTGAGATGCAAGTAATATGGATGAGTATGAGTGGTAATAGCAATCTGAATAAAATATGGCAGCGAGTAAACATGCAACAAAACAGTAAACAAACGGAGATTCGATGCTTGGAAGCAAGGCCTAGGGATCCTGCTTTCACTAGTGGACACTCTCAACAATGATCACATAATAGGACTACTCTACACCCTCTTGTTGGATGATGAACACCACTAATTGTGTAGGATTACACGAACCCTCAATGCCGGAGTTAACAAGCTCCACAATATTCAATGTTCATATTTAAATAACCTTAGAGTGCAAGATAGATCAACACAATTACACCGAGGACTAACATAGCATGCACACTGTCACCATCACACTATGAAGGAGGCATAGATCACATCAATACTATCATAGCAATAGTTAACTTCATAATCTACAAGAGATTACAATCATAACCCACGCCAAGTACTACACGATGCACACACTGTCACCATTACATCGTGCAGGAGGAATAGACTACTTTAATAACATCACTAGAGTAGAACATAGATGATATTCAACTTGATCACAAAGAGAGAGAGAGATGAACCACATAGCTATAGCGGAGCCCTCAGCCCCGGGGGTGAATTACTCCATCCTCATCATGGAGGCAGCGATGGCGGTGAAGATGGCGGTGGAGACGGCGGTGGAGATGACTCCGGGGGCAATTCCCCGTCCCGGCGGCGTGCCGGAACATAGACTTCTGTCCCCCGAGTTGGAGTTTCGCGATGGTGGCGGCTCTGGAAGGTTTTCTCTGGTTTCGTCGAACTCGGTCGAGGATTTAGGTCAGGGACGACTAAATAGGCGAAGAGGCGGAGTCGGAGGGGCCACAGGGGACCCACACACTAGGGGGGCGCGCCCCCCTGGGCCGCGCCGCCCTGTGGGGTGGGGCCCCCTGGCTCCCCTCTGGCCTTTCTCCGGTGCTCTGGAAGCTTCCGGGAATTTTAAGATCTTCGTTGTTGATTTCGTCCGATTCCGAGAATATTTACTTACTAGGATTTCTGAAACCAAAAACAGCAGAAAACAGCAACTGGCCCTTCGGCATCTCGTCAATAGGTTAGTTCCGGAAAACGCATAAAAACGATATAAAGTATGAACAAAACATGTAGGTATTGTCATAAAACAAGCATGGAAAATAAGAAATTATCGATACGTCGGAGACGTATCAGCATCCCCAAGCTTAGTTCCTACTCGTCCTCGAGTAGGTAAACGATAAAAAGATAATTTCTGAAGTGACATGCTACCAACATAATCTTAGTCATACTATTGTAAAGCATATGAGATGAATGCAGCGATTCGAAGCAATGTAAATGCAATGAGTAAACAATTGAATCATATAGCAAAGACTTTTCATGAATAGTACTTTCAAGACAAGCATCAATAAGTCTTGCATAAGGGTTAACTCATAAAGCAATAAATTCAAAGTAAAGGCATTGAAGCAACACAATGGAAGATTAAGTTTCAGCGGTTGCTTTCAACTTGTAACATGTATATCTCATGGATAGTTGTCAATGCAAAGCAATATAACAAGTGCAATAAGCAAGTATGTAAGAATCAATGCACAGTTAACACAAGTGTTTGCTTCTAAGATAGAGAGAAATGGGTAAACTGACTCAATCATAAAAGTAGAAGAATGGCCCTTCGCAGAGGGAAGCAGGGATTGCTATATTTGTGCTAGAGCTTTGGTTTTGAAAACATAAAGAGAGCATAAAAGTAGAATTTCGAGAGGTGTTTGTTGTTGTCAACGAATGGTAGTGGGCACTCTAACCCCCTTGCCAGACAAACCTTCAAAGAGCGGCTCCCACGAATTATTTTTATTTTTGGGTGGCACTCCTTTCAACCTTTCTTTCACAAATCATGGCTAACCGAATCCTCGGGTGCCTGCCAACAATCTCATACCATGAAGGAGTGCCTTTTTATTTTAGTTTTATTATAATGACACTCCTCCCCACCTTTGCTTTCTCAAGCCATGGCTAACCGAATCCTTCGGGTGCCGTCCAACAATCACATACCATGGAGGAGTGTCTATTTAGGTTAATTAATTTGAGACTGGGAATCTCAATGCCAGCTCTTTTTGCAAAATTATTGGATAAGCGGATGAAGCCACTAGTCCATTGGTGAAAGTTGCCCAACAAGATTGAAAGATAAACACCACATACTTCCTCATGAGCTATAAAACATTGACACAAATCAGAGGTGATAAATTTTGAATTGTTTAAAGGTAGCACTCAAGCAATTTACTTTGGAATGGCGGAGAAATACCATGTAGTAGGTAGGTATGGTGGACACAAATGGCATAATGGTTGGCTCAAGGATTTTGGATGCATGAGAAGTATTCCCTCTCGATACAAGGCTTAGGCTAGCAAGGTTATTTGAAGCAAACACAAGTATGAACCGGTACAGCAAAACTCACATAAAAACATATTGCAAGCATTATAAGACTCCACACTGTCTTCCTTGTTGTTCAAACCCTTACTAGAAAATATCTAGACTCTAGAGAAACCACTCATGCAAACCAAATTTTAAAAAGCTCTATGTATTTCTTCACTAATAGGTGCAAAGTATATGATGCAAGAGCTTAAGAATGAGCACAACAATTGCCAAGTATCACATTATTCAAGACATCATACCAATTACTACATGTAGCATTTCCCGTTTCCAACCATACAACAATTAACGAAGCAGTTTCAACCTTCGCCATGAACATTAAAAGCTAAGAACACATGTGTTCATATGAACCAGCGGAGCGTGTCTCTCTCCCACACAAGCATGAATTTATTCAAACAAAAACAAAAATAGAAACACACAGACGCTCCAAGTAAAGTGCATATGATGTGACCGAATAAAAATATAGTTTCAAGAGAAGGAACCTGATAATTTGTCGATGAAGAAGGGGATGCCTTGGGCATCCCCAAGCTTAGACGCTTGAGTCTTCTTGAAATATGCAGGGATGAACCACCGGGGCATCCCCAAGCTTAGACTTTTCACTCTTCTTGATCGTAGTATATCATCCTCCTCTCTTGACCCTTGAAAACTTCCTTCACACCAAACTCGAAACAAACTCATTAGAGGGTTAGTGCATAATCAAAAACTCACATGTTCAGAGGTGACACAATCATTCTTAACACTTCTGGACATTGCTCAAAGCTACTGAAAGTCAATGGAACAAAGAAATCCATCCCACATAGCAAAAGAGGCAATGCCAAATAAAAGGTAGAATCTGTCAAAACAGAACACTCCGTAAAGACGAATTTTAAAGAGGCACCAGACTCGCTCAAATGAAAATGCTCAAATTGAATGAAAGTTGCGTACATATATGTGGATCACTCACGTAAATTGGCATAATTTTATGAGTTACCTACAGAGAATTAGGCCCAGATTCGTGACAGCAAGAAATCTGTTTCTGCGCAGTAATCCAAATCTAGTATGAACCTTACTATCAAAGACTTTACTTGGCACAACAATGCAATAAAATAAGATAAGGAGGTTGCTACAGTAGTAACAACTTCCAAGACACAAATATAAAACAAAGTTGCTGTAGCAAAATAAACACATGGGTTATCTCCCAAGAAGTTCTTTCTTTATAGCCATTAAGATGGGCTCAGCAGTTTTAATGATGCACTCGCAAGAAATAGTATTTGAAGCAAAAGAGAGCATCAAGAAGCAAATTCAAAACAAATTTAAGCCTAACATGCTTCCTATGCATAGGAATCTTGTAAATAAACAAATTCAAGAAGCATAATGCAACAAGCATAGAAAGATAAAACAAGTGTAGCTTCAAAAATTTCAGCACATAGAGAGGTATTTTAGTAACATGAAAATTTCTACAACCATCTTTTCCTCTCTCATAATAACTTTCAGTAGTATCATGAGCAAACTCAACAATATAACTATCACATAAAGCATTCTTATCATGAGTCTCATGCATAAAATTATTACTCTCCACATAAGCATAATCAATTTTATTAGTAATAGTGGGAGCAAATTCAACAAAGTGGCTATCATCAAATATAGGAGGCATATTGTAATCATAATCAAATTCACTCTCCATAGTAGGCGGCACCAAAAGACCACTATCATTATAATCATCATAAATAGGAGGCAAAGTATTATCAAAGTAAATTTTCTCCTCAATGCTTGGGGGACTAAAAAGATCATGCTTATCAAAACCAGCTTCCCCAAGCTTAGAATTTTCCATAGCATTAGCAAAAATAGTGTTCAAAGCATTCATATTAATAACATTCCCATTAGCATGCATATAAAGTTCCATGGGTTTTTTAATTCTCTCTTCAAGCACATCATGTCCTAATTCAAGATAAAGTTCATAAAGATCTCTCATATTTTTGTTGTTTTCCATTATGCCTAACTAGTGTAAACAAGAAACAAAAAGATGCAATTGCAGGATCTAAAGGAAATAGCTTCGAGTACTTACAACGGCGGAAAATAGCTTAGTAGCCGAGATCCGGAGTGTGAGTACCTTTTACCTTTCCTCCCCGGCAACGGCGCCAGAAAAGTGCTTGATGTCTACGGGTGCTTCTATTCTTGTAGACAGTGTTAGGCCTCCAAGAGCAGAGGTTTGTAGAACAGCAGCAAGTTTCCCTTAAGTGGATCACCCAAGGTTTATCGAACTCAGGGAGGAAGAGGTCAAAGATATCCCTCTCAAGCAACCCTGCAATCACGATACAAGAAGTCTCTTGTGTCCCCAACACACCTAATACACTTGTCAGATGTATAGGTGAACTAGTTCGGCGAAGAGATAGTGAGATGCAAGTAATATGGATGAGTATGAGTGGTAATAGCAATCTGAATAAAATATGGCAGCGAGTAAACATGCAACAAAACAGTAAACAAACGGAGATTCGATGCTTGGAAGCAAGGCCTAGGGATCCTGCTTTCACTAGTGAACACTCTCAACAATGATCACATAATAGGACTACTCTACACCCTCTTGTTGGATGATGAACACCACTAATTGTGTACGATTACACGAACCCTCAATGCCGGAGTTAACAAGCTCCACAATATTCAATGTTCATATTTAAATAACCTTAGAGTGCAAGATAGATCAACACAATTACACCGAGAACTAACATAGCATGCACATTGTCACCATCACACTATGAAGGAGGCATAGATCACATCAATACTATCATAGCAATAGTTAACTTCATAATCTACAAGAGATTACAATCATAACCCACGCCAAGTACTACACGATGCACACACTATCACCATTACACCGTGCAGGAGGAATAGACTACTTTAATAACATCACTAGAGTAGAACATAGATGATATTCAACTTGATCACAAAGAGAGAGAGATGAACCACATAGCTACAGCGGAGCCCTCAGCCCCGGGGGTGAATTACTCCCTCCTCATCATGGAGGCAGCGATGGCGGAGTCGGAGGGGCCACAGGGGACCCACACACTAGGGGGGGCACGCCCCCTGGGCCGCACCGCCCTGTGGGGTGGGGCCTGATACGTCTCCGACGTATCGATAATTTCTTATGTTCCATGCCACATTATTGATGTTATCTACATGTTTTATGCACACTTTATGTCATATTCGTGCATTTTCTGGAACTAACCTATTAACAAGATGCCGAAGTGCCGATTCTTTGTTTTCTCGCTGTTTTTGGTTTCAGAAATCCTAGTAACGAAATATTCTCGGAATTGGACGAAATCAACGCCCAGGGTCCTATTTTGCCACGAAGCTTCCAGAAGTCCGAAGAGGAGACGAAGAGGGGCCACGAGGGGGCCACACCCTAGGGCGGCGTGGCCCCCCCTTGGCCGCGCGGCCCTGTGGTGTGGGGCCCCCGTGCCGCCTCTTGACCTGCCCTTCCGCCTACAAATAGCCTCCGTCGCGAAACCCCCAGTACCGAGAGCCACGATACGGAAAACCTTCCAGAGACGCCGCCGCCGCCGATCCCATCTCGGGGGATCCAGGAGATCGCCTCCGGCACCCTGCCGGAGAGGGGAATCATCTCCCGGAGGACTCTACGCCGCCATGGTCGCCTCCGGTGTGATGTGTGAGTAGTCTACCCCTGGACTATGGGTCCATAGCAGTAGCTAGATGGTTGTCTTCTCCCCATTGTGCTATCATTGTCGGATCTTGTGAGCTGCCTAACATGATCAAGATCATCTATCTGTAATTCTATATGTTGCGTTTGTTGGGATCCGATGAATAGAGAATACTTGTTATGTTGATTATCAAAGTTATATCTATGTGTTTTTTATGATCTTGCATGCTCTCCGTTATAGTAGATGCTCTGGCCAAGTTGATGCTAGTAACTCCAAGAGGGAGTATTTATGCTCGATAGTGGGTTCATGTCTCCGTGAATCTGGAGGGGTGACAAGAACCTCTAAGGTTATGGATGTGCTGTTGCCACTAGGGATAAAACATTGGTGCTATGTTCAAGGATGTAGTCACTAATTACATTACACGCAATACTTAATGCAATTGTCTGTTGTTAGCAACTTAATACTGGAGGGGGTTCGGATGATAACCTGAAGGTGGACTTTTTAGGCATAGATGCAGTTGGATGGCGGTCTATGTACTTTGTCGTAATGCCTAATTAAATCTCACTATACTCATCATGATATGTATGTGCATGGTCATGCTCTCTTTATTTGTCAATTGCCCAACTGTAATTTGTTCACCCAACATGCTGTTTATCTTATGGGAGAGACACCTCTAGTGAACTGTGGACCCCGGTCCAATTCTCTTTACTGAAATACAATCTACTGCAATACTTGTTCTACTGTTTTCTGCAAACAATCATCTTCCACACAATACGGTTAATCCTTTGTTACAGCAAGCCGGTGAGATTGACAACCTCACTGTTTCGTTGGGGCAAAGTACTTTGGTTGTGTTGTGCAGGTTCCACGTTGGCGCCGGAATCCCTGGTGTTGCGCCGCACTACATCCCGCCGCCATCAACCTTCAACGTGCTTCTTGGCTCCTACTGGTTCGATAACCTTGGTTTCATACTGAGGGAAACTTGCCGCTGTACGCATCACACCTTCCTCTTGGGGTTCCCAACGGACGCGTGTTGAACGCGTATCAAGCAGCTTTTTCTGGCGCCGTTGCCGGGGAACTGAAGAAAAGTTACACCACAAAGATTTCTATCTCCCACGTCAACTGCACGCCAGCAGCTTTTTCTGGCGCCGTTGCCGGGGAGATCAAGACACGCTGCAAGGGGAGTCTCCACTTCTCAATCTCTTTACTTTGTTTTTGTCTTGCTTAGTTTTATTTACTACTTTGTTTGCTGCACTAAATCAAAATACAAAAAAATTAGTTGCTAGTTTTACTTTATTTGCTATCTTGTTTGCTATATCAAAAACACAAAAAAATTAGTTACTTGCATTTACTTTACTTATTTCATCATGTTTCCTCCTAAGTTTGTTCTTAAAAATGTACCGGTAGGCCGAGGGTCTATCCTTGGGAAAGACAATATAGAAAAAAAAATTCATATTAGTACGGTCGAAGATTTTGAAGATAGACACTTGGTAGAACTAGCCCCCACTTATGAAATTGCTGTTGCTTCTTTAGTACACGCGTTAGAAGCTAGATTTGTTAATCTTAATCCTGTGATTCAACATATGTTTCTTACACTCAGTGATATGGAAGAAGGAGAAAAGAAAGATTTTGTATTAGAAACCCTTCTTAAAGAATTTGGGGGAATAGCGAGAGAAGCTAGAAAAGTCTTCACTAAATATAATATGCTAGGCTCTTACACCAACTTTGCCAGTACCCTTGAGAAGATGGAAAAGGATAGACAAAAGTACACTAATGAAGTTAATTATGAGGGGGATATTAAAACATCAATACCTTGCAAGCTCTTGGGAATGTGTGAGGCACTAGAAAAGAATTTTGATTGGATTGTTCCCGAAGATTTGTTTGATGAGAGTAGCAAGCCCAAGACTAATGAAAAGGGAGATGCTAAAACTTATGTATCTAATATACTATGCCTGGTTGAGAAAAATCCACACCCCGCTGTAGAAGTACCACCCTTCGATAATACTTGATACACACTTTCTGCGCCTAGCTGAAAGGCGTTAAAGAAAAGCGCTTATGGGAGACAACCCATGTTTTTACCTACAGTACTTTGTATTTATTTTGTGTCTTGGAAGTTGTTTACTACTGTAGCAACCTCTCCTTATCTTAGTTTTGTGTTTCGTTGTGCCGAGTAAAGTCTTTGATAGTAAAGTAAGTACTAGATTTGGATTACTGCGCAGTTCCAGATTTCTTTGCTGTCACGAATCTGGGTCTACCTCCCTGTAGGTAGCTCAGAAAATTAAGCCAATTTACGTGCATGATCCTCAGATATGTACGCAACTTTCATTCAATTTGAGCATTTTCATTTGAGCAAGTCTGGTGCCATTTTAAAATTCGTCAATACGAACTGTTCTGTTTTGACAGATTCTGCCTTTTATTTCGCATTGCCTCTTTTGCTATGTTGGATGAATTTCTTTGATCCATTAATGTCCAGTAGCTTTATGCAATGTCCAGAAGTGTTAAGAATGATTGTGTCACCTCTGAATATGTTAATTTTTATTGTGCACTAACCCTCTAATGAGTTGTTTCGAGTTTGGTGTGGAGGAAGTTTTCAAGGATCAAGAGAGGAGTATGATGCAACATGATCAAGGAGAGTGAAAGCTCTAAGCTTGGGGATGCCCCAGTGGTTCACCCCTGCATATTCTAAGAAGACTCAAGCGTCTAAGCTTGGGGATGCCCAAGGCATCCCCTTCTTCATCGACAACATTATCAGGTTCCTCCCCTGAAACTATATTTTTATTCCATCACATCTTATGTGCTTTACTTGGAGCGTCGGTTTGTTTTTGTTTTTGTTTTGTTTGAATAAAATGGATCCTAGCATTCACTTTATGGGAGAGAGACACGCTCCGCTATAGCATATGGACAGGTATGTCCTTGGTTTCTACTCATAGTATTCATGGCGAAGTTTCTCCTTCGTTAAATTGTTATATGGTTGGAATTGGAAAATGATACATGTAGTAATTGCTATTAATGTCTTGGGTAATGTGATACTTGGCAATTGTTGTGCTCATGATTAAGCTCTTGCATCATATGCTTTGCACCCATTAATGAAGAAATACATAGAGCATGCTAAAATTTGGTTTGCATATTTGGTTTCTCTAAGGTCTAGATAATTTCTAGTATTGAGTTTGAACAACAAGGAAGACGGTGTAGAGTCTTATAATGTTTTCAATATGTCTTTTATGTGAGTTTTGCTGCACCGGTTCATCCTTGTGTTTGTTTCAAATAAGCCTTGCTAGCCTAAACCTTGTATCGAGAGGGAATACTTCTCATGCATCCAAAATACTTGAGCCAACAACTATGCCATTTGTGTCCACCATACCTACCTACTACATGGTATTTTCCGCCATTCCAAAGTAAATTGCTTGAGTGCTACCTTTAAAATTCCATCATCACCTTTGCAATATATAGCTCATGGGACAAATAGCTTAAAAACTATTGTGGTATTGAATATGTAATTATGCACTTTATCTCTTATTAAGTTGCTTGTTGTGCGATAACCATGTTCACTGGGGACGCCATCAACTACTCTTTGTTGAATTTCATGTGAGTTGCTATGCATGTCCGTCTTGTCTGAAGTAAGAGAGATCTACCACCTTATGGTTAAGCATGCATATTGTTAGAGAAGAACATTGGGCCGCTAACTAAAGCCATGATCCATGGTGGAAGTTTCAGTTTTGGACAAATATCCTCAATCTCAAATGAGAAAATTATTAATTGTTGTTACATGCTTATGCATAAAAGAGGAGTCCATTATCTGTTGTCTATGTTGTCCCGGTATGGATGTCTAAGTTGAGAATAATCAATAGCGAGAAATCCAATGCGAGCTTTCTCCTTAGACCTTTGTACAGGCGGCATAGAGGTACCCCTTTGTGACACTTGGTAAAAACATGTGCATTGTGATGATCCGGTAGTCCAAGCTAATTAGGACAAGGTGCGGGCACTATTAGTATACTATGCATGAGGCTTGCAACTTATAAGATATAATTTACATGATACATATGCTTTATTACTACCGTTGACAAAATTGTTTCATGTTTTCAAAAACAAAGCTCTAGCACAAATATAGCAATCGATGCTTTTCCTCTATGAGGACCATTCTTTTACTTTCAATGTTGAGTCAGTTCACCTATTTCTCTCCACCTCAAGAAGCAAACACTTGTGTGAACTGCATTGATTCCTACATACTTGCTTATTGCACTTATTATATTACTCTATGTTGACAATATCCATGAGATATACATGTTACAAGTTGAAAGCAACCGCTGAAACTTAATCTTCTTTTGTGTTGCTTCAATGCTTTTACTATGAATTATTGCTTTATGAGTTAACTCTTATGCGAGACTTATTGATGCTTGTCTTGAAGTGCTATTCATGAAAAGTCTTTGCTTTATGATTCACTTGTTTACTCATGTCATATACATTGTTTTGATCGCTGCATTCACTACATATGCTTTACAAATAGTATGATCAAGGTTATGATGGCATGTCACTCTAGAAATTATACGTGTTATCGCTTTACTCGCCGGGACGAGCAGAACTAAGCTTGGGGATGCTGATACGTCTCCGACGTATCGATAATTTCTTATGTTCCATGCCACATTATTGATGTTATCTACATGTTTTATGCACACTTTATGTCATATTCGTGCATTTTCTGGAACTAACCTATTAACAAGATGCCGAAGTGCCGATTCTTTGTTTTCTGCTGTTTTTGGTTTCACAAATCCTAGGAACGAAATATTCTCGGAATTGGACGAAATCAACGCCCAGGGTCCTATTTTGACACGAAGCTTCCAGAAGTCCGAAGAGGAGACGAAGAGGGGCCACGAGGGGGCCACACCCTAGGGCAGCGCGGCCCCCCCTTGGTCGCGCGGCCCTGTGGTGTGGGGCCCCCGTGCCGCCTCTTGACCTGCCCTTCCGCCTACAAATAGCCTCCGTCGCGAACCCCCCGGTCACGAGAGCCGCGATACGGAAAACCTTCCGCAGACGCCGCCGCCGCCGATCCCATCTCGGGGGATCCAGAGATCGCCTCCGGCACCTGCCGGAGAGGGGAATCATCTCCCGGAGGACTCTACGCCGCCATGGTCGCCTCCGGTGTGATGTGTGAGTAGTCTACCCCTGGACTATGGGTCCATAGCAGTAGCTAGATGGTTGTCTTCTCCCCATTGTGCTATCATTGTCGGATCTTGTGAGCTGCCTAACATGATCAAGATCATCTATCTGTAATTCTATATGTTGCGTTTGTTGGGATCCGATGAATAGAGAATACTTGTTATGTTGATTATCAAAGTTATATCTATGTGTTTTTTATGATCTTGCATGCTCTCCGTTATTAGTAGATGCTCTGGCCAAGTTGATGCTAGTAACTCCAAGAGGGAGTATTTATGCTCGATAGTGGGTTCATGTCTCCGTGAATCTGGAGGGGTGACAAGAACCTCTAAGGTTATGGATGTGCTGTTGCCACTAGGGATAAAACATTGGTGCTATGTTCAAGGATGTAGTCACTAATTACATTACGCGCAATACTTAATGCAATTGTCTGTTGTTAGCAACTTAATACTGGAGGGGGTTCGGATGATAACCTGAAGGTGGACTTTTTAAGCATAGATGCAGTTGGATGGCGGTCTATGTACTTTGTCGTAATGCCCAATTAAATCTCACTATACTCATCATGATATGTATGTGCATGGTCATGCTCTCTTTATTTGTCAATTGCCCAACTGTAATTTGTTCACCCAACATGTTGTTTATCTTATGGGAGAGACACCTCTAGTGAACTGTGGACCCCGGTCCAATTCTCTTTACTGAAATACAATCTACTGCAATACTTGTTCTACTGTTTTCTGCAAACAATCATCTTCCACACAATACGGTTAATCCTTTGTTACAGCAAGCCGGTGAGATTGACAACCTCACTGTTTCGTTGGGGCAAAGTACTTTGGTTGTGTTGTGCGGGTTCACGTTGGCGCCGAATCCTCGGTGTTGCGCCGCACTACATCCCGCCGCCATCAACCTTCAACGTGCTTCTTGGCTCCTACTGGTTCGATAACCTTGGTTTCATACTGAGGGAAACTTGCCGCTGTACGCATCACACCTTCCTCTTGGGGTTCCCAACGGACGCGTGTTGAACGCGTATCAGGGCCCCCTGGCTCCCCTCTGGCCTTTCTCCGGTGCTCTGGAAGCTTCCGGGAATTTTAAGATCTTCGGTGTTGATTTCGTCCGATTCCGAGAATATTTCCTTACTAGGATTTCTGAAACCAAAAACAGCAGAAAACAGCAACTGGCCCTTCGGCATCTCGTCAATAGGTTAGTTCCGGAAAACGCATAAAAACGATATAAAGTATGAACAAAACATGTAGGTATTGTCATAAAACAAGCATGGAACATAAGAAATTATCGATACGTCGGAGACGTATCACTTGGTTGGTGCCCTGGTGATCTCTTCGTGGAAGATTGTGAAGGGGCCCGGGCTTCTCCTTCGTGGAGCTTGCGAAGTGGTTGTGGAGCTTGCCATCTCCGGAGTGGAGGAAAAGCTAACCATAAGGAAAGGGCCATTATCCTTCGTGGGTGTGGCTCGGAGAATAGGGTGAGCCTTCGTGGCGCGGGGAATCCTTCGTGGGACCTCCACTCCTCCAAACGTGACGTACCTTCTTGCAAAGGAAGGGAACACGGGAATACATCCTCGTCTCCGCGTGCCTCGATTATTTCTATACCCGAGCTCTCTTTCCTTGTGATAGCCATCGTGCTTGAAGTACATATATTTTGCTATCACTTGTGCTACATATATCTTGTGCCTATCTTGCTTAGCTCTAGTTGCTATTGTTACACTTAGTTGAGCTTAGCATATTTAGGGTTTGTGCTTGTAATCTAAACGTTAGTTTAATTCCGCATTCTTACAAGACAAATCCGTAAGAGTTTTTAATTGCCTATTCACCACCCCTCTAGGCGACATCTCGATCTTTCAATTGGTATCAGAGCAAGGTCTCTCCTTGTTTAAGGCTTCACCGCCTTGAGAGTAAAGATGTCGGCTAGTAATATAGTGCACAATGACACAATTATCTTTAATGTCACAAATTATCTTTTGTGGAGAAATTGCTTGCTTTGTAATTGACACGCGTACAGCACGCGACCGTTGGGAACCCCAAGTGGAAGGCGTGATGCGTACAGCAGTAAGTTTCCCTCATTTAGAAACCAAGGTTTATCGAACCAGTAGGAGTCAAGAAGCACGTTGAAGGTTGATGGCGGCGAGATGTAGTGCGGCGCAACACCAGGGATTCCGGCGCCAACGTGGAACCTGCACAACACAACCAAAGTACTTTGCCCCAACGTAACAGTGAGGTTGTCAATCTCACCGGCTTGCTGTAACAAAGGATTAGATGTATAGTGTGGATAATGATTGTTTGCAAAAAACAGTAGAACAAGTATTGCAGTAGATTGTATTCGATGTAAAAGAATGGACCGGGGTCCACAGTTCACTAGTGGTGTCTCTCCCATAATATAAATAGCATGTTGGGTGAACAAATTATAGTTGGGCAATTGACAAATAGAGAGGGCATGACCATGCACATACATGATATGATGAGTATAATGAGATTTAATTGGGCATTACGACAAAGTACATAGACCGCTATCCAGCATGCATCTATGCCTAAAAAGTCCACCTTCAGGTTATCATCCGAACCCCTTCCAGTATTAAGTTGCAAACAACAGACAATTGCATTAAGTATGGTGCGTAATGTAATCAATAACTACATCCTCGGACATAGCATCGATGTTTTATCCCTAGTGGCAACAGCACATCCACAACCTTAGAACTTTCTCACACGTCCTGCATTTAATGGAGGCATGAACCCACTATCGAGCATAAATACTCCCTCTTGGAGTTACTAGCAAAAACTTGGCCAGAGCCTCTACTAACAACGGAGAACATGCAAGATCATAAACAACACATAGATAATAGATTGATAATCAACATAACATAGTATTCTCTATCCATCGGATCCCAACAAACACAACATATAGCATTACAGATAGATGATCTTGATCATGTTAGGCAGCTCACAAGACCCGACAATGAAGCACAATTAGGAGAAGACGACCATCTAGCTACTGCTATGGACCCATAGTCCAGGGGTGAACTACTCACTCATCACTCCGGAGGCGACCATGGCGGTGAAGAGTCCTCCGGGAGATGATTCCCCTCTCCTGCAGGGTGCCGGAGGCGATCTCCTGAATCCCCCGAGATGGGATTGGCGGCGGCGTCTCTGGAAGGTTTTCCGTATCGTGGCTCTCGGTACTGGGGGTTTCGCGACGAAGGCTATAAGTAGGCGGAGGAGATAGGTCAGGGGGCCACACGAGGGCCCCACACGCTAGGTCGGCGCGGCCAGGGCTTGGGCCGCGCCGCCCTAGCGTCTGGCCACCTCGTGGCCCCACTTCGTGACTCCTTCGGTCTTCTGGAAGCTTCGTGTGAAAATAGGCCCCTGGGCGTTGATTTCGTCCAATTCCGAGAATATTTCCTTACTAGGATTTCTGAAAACAAAAACAGCATAAAACAGCAACTGGCTCTTCGGCATCTCGTTAATAGTTTAGTGCCGGAAAATGCATAAATATGACATAAAGTATGCATAAAACATGTAGATATCATCAATAATGTGGCATGGAACATAAGAAATTATCGATACGTCAGAGACGTATCAGCATCCCCAAGCTTAGTTCATGCTCGTCCCGAGTAGGTAAACGGTAACAAAGATAATTTCTGGAGTGACATGCCATCATAACCTTGATCATACTATTGTAAGCACATGTAATGAATGCAGCGATCAAAACAATGGTAAATGACATGAGTAAACAAATGAATCATATAGCAAAGACTTTTCATGAATAGTACTTTCAAGACAAGCATCAATAAGTCTTGCATAAGAGTTAACTCATAAAGCAATAATTCAAAGCAAAGGTATCGAAGCAACACAAAGGAAGATTAAGTTTCAGCGGTTGCTTTCAACTTGTAACATGTATATCTCATGGATAGTTGTCAATGCAAAGTAATATAACAAGTGCAATATGCAAGTATGTAGGAATCAATGCACAGTTCATACAAGTGTTTGCTTCTTGAGATGGAGAGAAATAGGTAAACTGACTCAACATAAAAGTAAAAGAAAGGCCCTTCGCAGAGGGAAGCATTGATTGCTATAATTGTGCTAGAGCTTTGGTTTTGAAAACAAGAAACAATTTTGTCAACGGTAGTAATAAAGCATATGTGTTATGTAAATTATATCCTACAAGTTGCAAGCCTCATGCATTACTTCTATAAATGTTCCTAGACTACCCGCGCGTTGGAGGCACCTGAGAGGGGCAAAAACATCGCGACCACTCGTTAGCCGTGCGCCAGTAGAATTTCCAACCCGCTTTTGACAGCAGCCGTTCGATGTGGTAGCTTTTTTCTCACCCGCTGCTTCTCTGGACAGGTGATTGACGGGTGGGACTAGGTGTGTGCGGGACCAGCGAACAGAGGCAGGGACGCTGCTCGTTTCACGTCGCACACTCTTCCTACGCGCGTGGGGCACGGTGAAACCCTAGATCGATCAACCACTCCCCCAGCCCAATCGGCTGGCCAACCAAAAGCCTCATCTCTCCCCAATCCCGTGCCGTCTCTCCTCCTCCGGCCGCCCGATCCATCCAAGCGCCATGAGTTGGTGGTGGGCGGGCGCCATCGGCGCCGTCAAGAAGCGCCAGGACGAGAACGCCGCCGCGGCCGAGCCCACCTTACAGAGCGTCGCGCTCGTCGTCGGATCCACGGCATCGTCGGCACCTCCCTCCTCGACATCCTCCCGCTGCAGGACACCCCCGGCGGCCCCTGGAAGGTCTACGCGCTCTCCCGCCGCCCGCTCCCGCCCTGGTCCCCGCCATCCTCCCCCGCCGTCACGAATCTGCACCTCGACCTCGCCGACTCCGCCGCCGTCGCCGACGCCCTCGAGCCCCTCAAGGACATCAGCCGGTGGGGCTCGCGATCTCCGGTTAAGGACGCCTCCCCCGCCTCGTCCTCCCCTGCCTCCGCACCCGGAGAGGACGACCCAACCACGATGTAAGCCTTCGACCCTTCTTCCATGGAGGCACCTCGATCTGACGGCGCTAGATCCACCCAGCCGCGGCTCATGCTATATGATTCGGTCGGGAAGGCCATCGTATCGCCGGTTCTACCGCCGCTGATGCCCAGGCCGCCTCGTGTATTTCTCTTCTCCGGCGGTGGTTCCTCGTCTTGCTTCTCCCTCCTCTCTTTCTCTTCCTATTCCTCTCTGTCTGTCTCTCTCTTATCTCCCACTCTTGTTGATTTTAGGTACGGTTCTACTGTTAGAATTTGTTATCTTTCATCTTCGAGAGAGATAGGAGCCAGCTCTTGCTCATGTGCTCTAGATCTCATATATATTTTGATTCTGAATCGATTTGGCCTGTCTGTTGATGCCGATGATGATTTCCTGCTCGTTTTGCAGATCTGACATGGATTTCGCTGCAAACTATGTCAGCTGGTCGGTGGCTGTTGCTTGCCATTGAGGTGTAAGAAATGCTTACTGATATCATCTCCCTTTGCATGATTAAGTGACCTAATTTTGTCATGCCCTGGAGTAATTTCTCCTTTTCCTTATAGCCACATGGTAGTGGAATGAGAAGCAAGGTATTATGTGGAACCGTTGCTTAATGAAAATGGTAAAGATTGGAGTTTGCTGCATCTGTTTTGGTAAGTTCTTTAGCACTTTCTTGTCCTCATTGTATTTATTTTATCCATCTCATGAAATCATTAATAAATCGTACACTTGTTTATATTGGTGATACAATGATGTGTCAACCAGTTGGTTACATAATATGTTGGTTACACATATAAAGTATAAATGAACTACTCAGGTTTAGAATTGAATCCATGTAGTTGTTTTTTCACGTGAGAGAATCAGACAACACATTGAAATTCAGATAGTTCCGTTGCAAAAAAGGAAATTCAGATAGCTCACCCAATTATTGGTAGGGTTTTCTAAGAGGAATTTGCTAATATGAAATTCTTATGAATTTTGTATGTTGGGTTTGTGGATGAGTTTCTTATCAAATTCTGATTTGAACTTTTATGGCGGAGTACTAAAGCTTGATGATATTTAAAATGATAAATCAATATTTTTGATTGCCTGGCTTTGGGCCGCAGCCTGGCGAGAAGCACGAGGGGGGCCGGCACGGGGAGCCCTCAGGGTCGCGCGGCCTCCTCCTCCTTGGCACCGGTGCGCCTGGCGCTGAGCAGCGGCCATGGCGCCGCTCGCCGGAGCACAATAGCCGTCCCGTTGCTCGTCTGACCTACCTCCCTAGGTGAGTTCTTCCATCTCATCTCTTTCCCCTGTTCTAATTTCCTGATTTTCACGGACATGTGCTCTGCGTCAGCTTTTATTTCTTACACAAGGAAACGGGAAAGGTGGATCTTCCCAGCCCAGAGAAAATCATAGCCTTCTCTTGCAGTTTTTAGCGTATATGCTTTAGGTTCCAGATTTATTCAGTGGGTTGGATCGCTAGGTCTGGTTTTATTTCAATTATGATTCTCACGTCAATGTGATCTTTATTATCGAAGTTTTTTCACCACCCAACGTATCTGATTAGCATCTGATATGAAATCAGATTTGCTGATAATCAACCACTCTTTTGCATATTAAGAATATGTATTTTTTCTGAATGCAACTCATGTTGATAAACTGAGCATACTGTCGCTGCCCTACTTTCGATTGTAGTAGATTACAGAGATATTGTCCAGGCTAGAAAGAAAGAATGGAGGGTGAGCGAAGAGTGCGGTGCAACAGCCTGGCTGGTTATCGCATCTTTGTGTAAAAAATGCATCAGTTCAAGGGTTTGTTATTCGTAATACTTAATGTAAATTTAGTATCATGGCTGGTTAACGCATCTTTGTAGTGTGCCTTTGGTTCTATACTTCTATATAAGTGCCGGAGCTTTATGGCCTGCAGATTCAAATTGGAGACTATAAAGCAGCCCAGAATCTATATAAGTTCGGACACCACGCTGACTATATTCCCAAGCGCCCACGCCCACGGAGATGGAAGGGGCTGCAGACGGTGAGTTGCAGATTTCTATCTGTATGTTTTTTCCTTCCTTAGTAGTTCTCTTTTATGCTTCAGTGTTTCTATTAAAATTAGTTTGCAGTCCTTACAAAAGAAGCTAGATTAGGTGGGTGTGGTACAAAAAAAAAGATTGTTGATCAGCATGTCCAGTCAACTTTTGCTCATCGGTTCACTTTGCATATAGTGTGTAACTGAGATTCGCTGTCTCAAAGATGATGATTGAGATAAAGTGTGAGCAATGTCGTTTTGCTTTAAGAAAACTTTTATATATTTGCACATTTGCACTAAATATATGGTCTGATAAATAGTAGGTGTGCTCGATCCCAGATTTTCACTATCAGTATATAAAACTGACAATGGTTTGTGCAATGCTTAGGAGTAGCTTTACAACTCTCTCAAAATGAGTAGCATTGTTGAGATAGATGTGAGCATGGGTGAAGGCAAGGTATCACTTAGAGTTAGGTGTGTGTTATTCTGGTTTTCCCTGGGAGCAGAATGTGACCGTGAGTGTGGTTGGGTGATCCAATCTGGTCAAGATCTGTGTATAGCTCTTTCGAAAAAAAAAACTGTGTATAGCTCGGCAATTCAGGTACCCAGCTACCTTTTTCATTTAATGGCATGTTAAACCTGGTGCATATTCTAGCCAGTGGTGCTTTTGTTATCAGGTTTAAGTATTTAATTTGATACCCTTATGTTTCTTCCCAAATTTCTGAGATGTCCAAAGTATTTCAGATCCTGAGAGGAATCAATACATGCGAGATGTGTTTATTTTACTGCTAAGAATACATGCTTAGTTTTATTATTATTTGGTTCCGTTTCGTTGCTGATAAGAACAGATGCAAAGTGTTCTCATTCTCATGTTCCTTCTTACTGTTGAGAACAGATAATAATAGACGAACAGAATGATGTCTACATGTTGGTTATGAGAGACGAATATCTCTGTGATGTCATTTTGCCGAACTGCAAAGCTATCATTTGATGCAATGTTCCTGAAATTCAGCTTGTGGTACCTTTTTGTTTCTTGTATGAACATTATAGTTTTTTGCTTGATCATTTTTGCGTGTATTCTTTTCTCAAAGGACTACTGAAATCTGATAAAATATATATATTCCTTTATTAATTTCTCAGGATTACTGAAATTAGTCTTGAATATAATAATGGAGATCTTTGAACTTGAATTCTGTTTGGCCTTTTTCACAGCTGTATGCTTTAAGATAGCTGGATACATTTTATTCTTGCATTGGTAAATTTACTTCAGGTGCAGAGAAAAGGGTAGCAAAATTATGTTATTGAATATATTCCTAAACTCTTCATGAACTCATCTGCTTGATTTTTCTTCTCCCATGAAGGCCTGCACAGCTCTACCTTATTATGTTTCCCATCATCATTACTAATTTCATTAAGAAAGCATGGAGATGGAGGTTTGAGCATGTGCAAAATACTATTTTTATGTGATGCTTATTTACTTTGTTTCACTGCGAAGAATATATTGCACATGTGCCTTCCCTTTTATCCTACTGAGAAATGGATTGGATAGTTCCTTTTTATGAAAGCAATATTGTTTTCCCGTTGAGAGCCTCCATGATGGGACTGATCAAATTTCAGTGCTTGTAGGTTCCCTGCGCCTTGCTTACTCCCCGGTTCGTCCAGTATTCATAATTCGCTGTTTGCAAGCTGTAGATCAACCAGAAAGGCTTTGTGCAGCCCAGCGATAGCCATGGTGCTGCTTTTCATCTTGTAAAGGAAGTTAGCTTGTTCTTCTGAATGTTCCACCACTAGCTTCTGGCCATGCAACCTTATAATATGCAATTAGCAATATCCACCAAGTGATTGAGGTGCCACGTGTTTTCTTTTGTATGCTTCTCCTTAGGTTAATTAGATTGTACATAACAACTTCAAATCGAAGACTCCAAGTAGTATGAGTGTATGTAGCATAACAGACAATATGCTACTATTTAACGTCTTAAAATCAAAATATCCAAATTGTATCTTCTGTTGTATGAAGCTGGTAATGTAATTTGGGCATTTAAGAACCATATCTTTCATATATTAACGGTGATCTATTTGTATTGTAGTAGCATTGCAAAAGTTACTAATTTGAAGTCAGGTGATAGATGTTTATTGATACTTGATAATCATGGAGATAATTGAAGTATTTCTCGTTGTGGGTTAAAATAAAGAATAAAACTAAAGAGGGGCAATACCACCTATTTAGATCAAGGTCAATGATGGCTGCCATACCGTCTCGCATATATCTCTCTTTCTCTCTCTTTGGTTTGGTGAATAATGAAAGGTAAATTTTGATAAGTTTGTGCACAGTGTATAGCCTTAGTTAGTCAATATGCCTACTGTGTGGCTCAAGTTTCCAGATCTGGTTCTGCTGAAGATTTGTGTTGACAGTAACATGAATGTTTGAACTCATTTGCATTTCACTATTTCTTATAGTTCTTTATCTCACGATTCATGCTACTGTCAAGAATATATAGTTCAGAATTTAAACAAGCAGATATTTCACATTGGGATTTGGTTAAACCCTATGATAGGCTACTCCCATTATACTTGATTTGTTCTGGTTTAAGTAGTGTGGTTAATCGTGAGCATGAGCCTGTGATGTGATGTATTCAGGTCTGGGTTGCCAGGAGCTCCGATGTGGCCAGCCGCGGCCGAGGAGAAGTTGCCGTCGTGGCCAGCCTCCGCCGATCCCTTGGCAGTAGGCTGCAGCTTGGTCGCAGCCTCGGAACTGGTGCCGCCGGACGGAGAGCCGCCGCGTCGTCGCGCCTCTCCTTCTCGACCTAGCACACCGGCGGCGGCGTGTCGGACACGTACAACAGGTTGCCCCTGCAGTGGCGCGGCAGGAAGCTGCGGCCGGTCATCTTGGAGAAGCGAGACACCTTGGCGAGGTGACCCGGCATGGGCGCCGCAGCAGAAGGAGAGCAGATGGTCAGCGCCAGCCACCCGCCGCCAATGCGGCCCGGGGGCGGCCCGACGCCGCCCACTGCAGCCGCCGTGAGCGCCGCCACCATTCGCGGCGCACGAGACGCAAATTTCGTGCACACGCTCTACGGCGCGGAGAGCGGCTGACCCTGGCCGCGGTGCCAGTGAATATTTTCCCCAAACATTGCTCCTATTCTCTCTGCTAGCTACCTGATGTGATTTTTGAACATGATGTGTGCAGGTCTGAGGAAGAAGAGAAGAAGTATCAAGACACCAAGGTAATATTAATCATCCATGTTTTATACTCCCGTGTTTTATACTGCTGTCCTTCAGATAGTGTTGTGTTTTATACTGCTGATATATAAAGTGTGGTCGTACCAAAGTAAAAAAGATGTAATATTAGGTATGACTAATCATTTGTTTTGGAAATGGAATTGCAGAAGAATGCTTTTTAGCTTTTATATATAACATAATTTAGTTCAGCCCTGTATTTCTCCTGATGTAGCAGTAATATGTGTTCATGAGGGTGTCAGTGTTTAAATAAAGTTGCAGTATTTGATAACAGAAATAAAGCAGTATACATGTTCTGGTTCGAGTCATCTCTGGTTTGAGTACTTGATCTCAAAAATGGTTTGTGTTATTACTATAACCAACTCATTGGATCATAGGATTTAATGCATTTCACATGCAATTCTGCAACTGCTCTCTGTATATAGGATCTGAAGGCAGCGAGAATTAATGAAAAGAAAACTACTGTTCCAGCTCATTAGCTCTACAACTACTGATTAAGCATCTCCAGATTCAAGAGGATAGGTATGGCTTGATTGTCATTGTCTGCTTTCTTTGTGCCCCTCCCCTCAAAAATGGTTTGTAGTACCCATGTCTATGTGAGTTAGTTCTGAAGTCAAAAACTAATTCTTTTGTGCACCCATGAGCTACTTATAAGGTGATATAGGATTCTTCTTACAATTGTATTAACTTTCCGGTATTACTGTCCTCCTATTTAGTTTGCTCCGCAACTGCTCTTTATTTTGTCCTATTATACAAATTTGTGTAACAACATCCTTTCATGCATGTCCTAATATAATCCACCACTTTTTATGGAACTCTTTCTGGATTCAATGTTGTTCTGGCGTATCAGCAAATTACCCATCTAAGAAAGCTTCTTTTGCTAATGTCTGAAATTAGAATGATACTTCTAATTTCCTACTGTGTAGGGCTTTGAAGGTATCATTTTGTGCTATTGATGATAATCCACTGCATTACAATGAATCTGTGTTGTGGAAGATTTAGCTGATCTGGTTATGTACATTTCGAACAAGGATTTGAAGAGGTTGCACATGTTCTGTTTCAGGTACTTATAGCAAATCTGCACTACCGTCTAAAGTCTACACTTCGATACTTTCACTAAGGCATTACCTGTTTTCTATCTCTTTAGGAGAACTGAAGCTTTCATCACCAGAAATGTGTCCTCTCTTATGTTTTTTTTATACTTTGTGTAGGAATCAATCAAAATATTTTGTAGAGCACTTGTTATGTCTTGACAAAAAGAACATTCGCATTTCAGTTTGGTTGACTAGCTTCTTTAGGAGGCTCTGAAGGGAAGGCAATAGACCTTGATGATACTAAATTTCATCATTACGCCATCAAGTATGTTACAACAGAACTTGAGCATATCCATTGTCCACTCTGCTATAAGTTGTATGCTAGGCTAGATCGTATATTTTTTGGGTGGTGTTCTGAACTTCTGTTGGATATGGTGGTTGACTGCATCATTGAGGCAGAGGTGATTAAGTGGTCTCCTGATAGTATAAAGATTTGTTAGTAACCTGAGGCAGAGTTTTGTTGTCAAAGAGTTTTGCAGAGTTACAATCTATAAGGGATTCAACACATGGTTTCACTGATCCATGTTGTGTACAGTTATTACTTGATGAGTAATGTAATTATTGTGTAGTAGTACAATCAGACTATTAGATATTGCCAGCATTTTCTTGCCATTTGGCGGTTCAAAGAATTGATATTAGGGTAGTAGGTGATAATAAGACTTTTCAATAATCTACAAGTTAAATATGTATTTAATAAAGGGTCATTGGTGTAGAGGATGGGGCTTCCCCATTTTTTTTAATATGTGATTATGCATAAGAAAAATTCATCGGTCTATTTTTTTGTTGTAATTCGGCTGAATGATTCTTCCAAGAAAGATGAGATGGAAAAGAAGCATCATGGACTAACCTAGAGAATCGATTGTACAATTTGTTCTCTGCTTCTTAGTGATGATCCTTGTGTATTTTCATTGAAATAAATAGCACTACATATGTACTTATTTAGTGTGTTGACCTAGAAAAAAATCAGGAGGCTTTATTATACAATTTATTTCTAATTGCTATGAATAAATGGTTGGATGCACCAAAAATAATTGTTGCATTATACATGTATTATTTTTATATTATCTTTATATATTATTACTTGAAATGTTGACTTTTCCTTAAAAAATGATGCTTATACGGCACTAAGGGCTTGCAGAGGCCGACTAAATTCTTAGACAATTAAATAAACATCAGACTATTAAAATTTATGATTACTGACCTGTTTCGCTTTTGCCTCGGCGCCGGGACGAATTCTCTTAGGTGATCCTTTCTTAGATGTGCTGGAAAGTCCTAAAGGACTTTTAGTGAGGTTACCGGAATTCTTGATGCATTAGATAAATCAAAGGAGACATGGTGCCACCAAAGAATACACATATGTAAATATGCAGGCAATTCAAAGCAGACACATAGCAGCATGTTTCACAAGTTATCAACATTCATTGGAAAATATAAATTACTCCTATGTTCATTTAACATAGTATATACTAAGAGTCTCTATATTGTAATAGACATGGCATGATGATGTATAGTGATCTTGGTATGCAAGTATGATCAAGACCACTTGGTCTGGCCTGTGCCCATTTGTTCTTTGATTCTTATTGAAGGAAATGACACTACTTCAATTGTACTTAATGTATGTGTTGATGGCACCCTAAAAAATATGATATTTATACACATTTATTTCTCTTTGCTATGAACAAATGGTTGGATGCAACAAATGTTGCTCCTGTGTTGTACATGTGTTAGACAATTGCTTAAAAGTTTTTATTTTCTTTTAAAAGGATTGCCTATATAGGCTTAAGGGCCCTCAAAGACATATGAATTCTTGGAAAACTAAACAGACATCAGCTGACTAAAACTTATGTTTTTATTTTCTTCAAAAAAGATTGCCTATATAGGTTTAAGGGCTCTCAAAGACCTACCGAATTCTTGGACAACTAAAGAAACATTAGCAACATAAAACATTTGGTTACAGTACTGTCTTGCATATACAACTGCAGCCTTCTGAATGGAAGTTTGGTGATTGGGCATCGAAGTTTATTACTTGGTATTTTTCTCCTGCAAGATTGGACACCAAGCCTAATACTTGGCTTTCAATATATACCAGCTAATGTTCAAAAAAAAAATAGCAGCTATAACAAGATAAAACTTATGGCTTCTATTCTGGCCTGACTCTGTCTTTATGACGCATCGGGCTCTTATAAATTCAGTTCATATAAACTCTGACCTTTGAGAATGGATGTGGCCCTCGATTTGGCTTTTCAATTTAACAGGAGATTAAAAATGATGCTTGCATTTATCAAAGAAAGGTTACTTCTTTATAAACAAACATTTCATTCAAAGTGATGTTTTCCCAACTGTGTTCACTGATTTTCATACAATACTTACATGTGATGATTTGATAAATATTTATGCTATATTGTTAAATTTATTTTGCAGACAGGATACATAGCCTTGCAGTTTTTTTTTCGCTCTACATGTGAATAGAATTCATCGGAGCTACTTCCGTGATGGCAAGATCGATCAACTTTTGAAGGTGTATACTGCTTGCCTTGGATGGTGCTCACATGTTATCTATCTTCTATGGTGAACCCGATCCGATCGTACGGACATTTCATGCAACATTTTTAGTTGTGAGATCGTGTTGTTGAACCTTTAACTTTCTGTAGAATGTGCATAGGAATTTCATAAGACAAATTTTCTCTTTTTTACGTAGACCACATAAAATGTTGGTTATTCGTGAAACTTGATGAACACACATTTATTATGGAGATGTACATGTAGAATTTTTTTTCAAAAATTTTCGACATTTCTAAATATAATTTTTTGGTAGAGGAAGCATACGCACCCGGGAGCCGAATTGAATTTCCAGTTAATGTCCACCTATTTAAATAAAGTAATATACCAACCTATAAAACTTAAGACCAATTAGTGTAAACCTTTGGTCTTAAAGGCACTAAAACAGTTAAATTCTGGGCTAATTCTTAATACTAAAATAAACTAAATTTTATATGATTTAAATTATGACTTGATTTTGCCATTGCGCGGTAGCGCAACGGGTCATCGAGGGCGTTTCCCTAAGGAAAGTGGAAGCGATATCCAGAGCACTACCCAAATGAAAGTACAAGGGCCGTCGAGGGCGTTTCCTCCAATGAACCACACAACATACTATTATACCTCACCATGGGACGCCCTGTCGGATACTATTCTACTCGATCCAAAAGCTCTACTCCAACCTCGGATGATGTTATAGCTCACCTGGATGACCACCCAACCCGAATGCCCTCCCTTTACCACTACGGTGATGACATCGGCAAGAAGAGTACAGCTCCGCTCCAAGCCTCTGATACTAAAATAAGCCAAAACTTATGGTTCAAATTCTTATTGAATTATGCTATTTGTGCAATAGCACAATGCGGTAATTCGGTACTAAAATAAGAGAAACCTTATGGTTAGCCTTCGTCATTGCGCGATAGCGCAACGGGTCATCTAGTAGTATACTAATAGTGCCCGCACCTTGTCCTAATTAGCTTGGATTACCTGGATTATCATCACAATACATATGTTTTAACCAAGTGTCACAAAGGGGTACCTCTATACCGCATGTACAAAGGTCTAAGGAGAAAGCTCGCATTGGATTTCTCGCTTTTGATTATTCTCAACTTAGACATCCATACCGGGATAACATAGACAACAGATAATGGACTCCTCTTTAATGCTTAAGCATTTAGCAACAATTAATATTCTCATATGAGATTGAGGATATTTGTCCAAAACTGAAACTTCCACCATGGATCATGGCTTTAGTTAGCGGCCCAATGTTCTTCTCTAACATTATGCATGCTCTAACCATTCTAGCGGTAAATCTCCCTTACTTCAGACAAGACGGACATGCATAGCAACTCACATGATATTCAACAAAGATTAGTTGATGGCATCCCCAGGAACATGGTTATCGCACAACAAGCAACTTAATAAGAGATAAAGTGCATAAGTACATATTCAATACCACAATAGTTTTTAGGCTATTTGTCCCATGAGCTATATATTGCAAAGGTAGAGGATAGAGTTTTAAAGGTAGCACTCAAGCAATTTACTTTGGAATGGCGGATAAATACCATGTAGTGGGTAGGTATGGTGGACACAAATGGCATAGTGGTTGGCTCAAGGATTTTGGATGCATGAGAAGTATTCCCTCTCGATACAAGGTTTAGGCTAGCAAGGTTATTTGAAACAAATACAAGGATGAACCGGTGCAGCAAAACTCACATAAAAGACATATTGTAAACATTATAAGACTCTACACCGTCTTCCTTGTTGTTCAACCCAATACTAGAAATTATCTAGACCTTAGAGAGACCAATTATGAAAACCAAATTTTAGCAAGCTCTATGTATTTCTTCATTAATAGGTACAAAGTATATGATGCAAGAGCTTAAACATGAGCAGAACAATTGCCAAGTATCACATTATCCAAGACATTTTAGAATTACTACATGTAGCATTTCCCGTTTCCAACCATATAACAATTTAACGAAGAAGAAACTTCGCCATGAATATTATGAGTAAAACCTAAGGACATATTTATCCATATGCAACAGCGGAGCGTGTCTCTCTCCCACACAATGAATGCTAGGATCCATTTTATTCAAACAAAACAAAAAACAAAACAAAACGACGCTCCAAGCAAAGCACATAAGATGTGATGGAATAAAAATATAGTTTCACTAGAGGAACCTGATAATGTTGTCGATGAAGAAGGGGATGCCTTGGGCATCCCCAAGCTTAGACGCTTGAGTCTGCTTGAAATATGCAGGGGTGAACCACCGGGGCATCCCCAAGCTTAGAGCTTTTCACTCTCCTTGATCATATTGTATCATCCTCCTCTCTTGATCCTTGAAAACTTCCTCCACACCAAACTCAAAACAACTCATTAGAGGGTTAGTGCACAATCAAAATTTACATGTTCAGAGGTGACATAATCATTCTTAACACTTCTGGATATTGCACAAAGCTACTGAAAGTTAATGGAATCGAAAAATCCATCAAGCATATCAAAACAGGCAATGCGAAATAAAAGGCAGAATCTGTCAAAACAGAACAGTTCATAAAGACGAATTTTATTGAGGCACCAGAATTGCTCAAATGAAAATACTCAAATTGAATGGAAGTTGCGTACATATCTGAGGATCACTCACGTAAATTGGCATAATTTTCTGAGTTACCTACAGAGAATTAGGCTCAAATTCGTGACAGCAAAGAAATCTGTTTCTGCGCAGTAATCCAAATCTAGTATGAACCTTACTATCAACGACTTTACTTGGCACAACAATGCAATAAAATAAGATAAGGAGAGGTTGCTACAGTAGTAACAACTTCCAAGACTCAAATATAAAATAAAGGTACTGTAGTAAAAACATGGGTTGTCTCCCATAAGCGCTTTTCTTTAACGCCTTTCAGCTAGGTGCAGAAAGTGTATATCAAGTATTATCAAGAGACGAAGCATCAACATCATAATTTGTTCTAATAATAGAATCAAAAGGTAACTTCATTCTCTTTCTAGGGAAGTGTTCCATACCTTTCTTGAGAGGAAATAGATATTTAATATTACCTTCCTTCATGTCAATAACAGAACCAACAGTCACTACAAGAAAAGTTGCCATGGCCGACGAAGTTGAAGTCGCGCCGTGGTTGCTGGTGTACCATGGCCGACGATTTTGGGTCTGTCCGTTGTGCATGTCAAAACATTTTTTTTTCTCGTTTTTGAGGCCACCTAGCCCGACGAAACCGGCCAAAACGTTGTGTATGGTGGCCCGGGACGTGGTGCATCTCGAATTCTCGGGTTCGCCGGCCGAGTCAACGCAAATCCGCACCGCCGAGGGATGTAGGGCCCAGATGGCAGCCTCTCTGGCATTGTTTTTTTTCTCGATCGCGCCATCTCATTCAACGCTCTCCGATCAAGCCGTTTACGATGCAGGATCATGGGTCCCGCATGTCAGCCTCTATGAACCAAAATTCTTTCTATTCTTGGATTTTTTTTTGACACCCTGATTTCTGGCTACTTCCTTTTTCTTTTGATCCCTTGCCGCCTTGGAAACGTTGACACCGCTGCTGCTAATTGGGACCCGCATGTCATCCTCTATGAGCAATCAACTTTCTTTTCTTGGAGTTTTTTTTGGCACCTCAAATTTGGTCACTTGCCTTTTTCTTTCGATCCCCTGCCGCCTCTCAAACGGTGATACCGCTGCTGCTAAATGGGACCCGCATGTCATCCTCTATGTACTATAAAACTTTCTTTTCTTGGATTTTTTTGGCACCTCATATTTGGTCACTTACCTTTTTCTTTCGATCCCCTGCCGCCTCCTCAAACGGTGAGACCGCTGCTAAATGGGACCCGCATGTCATCCTCTATGTACTATAAAACTTTCTTTTCTTGGATTTTTTTTGGAACCTCATATTTGGTCACTTGCCTTTTTCTTTCGATCCCGTGCAGCCTCTCAAACGGTGATACCGCTGCTGCTAAATGGGGCCCGCATATCATCCTCTATGTACAATCAAGTTTCTTTTCTTGAATTATTTTTGGCTCCTGATATTTGGTCACTTGCATTTTTCTTTCGATCTCATGCCACGTTGAGGACCCTGCAGGCTCATGGGACCCGCATGTCATCCTCTATGTACTATAAAACTTTCTTTTCTTGGATTCTTTTTGGCACCTCATATTTGGTCACTTGCCTTTTTCTTTCGATCCCCTTCCGCTTCTCAAACGGTGATACCGCTGCTGCTAATTGGGACCCGCATGTCATCCTCTATGTACAATCAAGTTTCTTTTCTTGAATTATTTTTGGCTCCTGGTATTTGGTCACTTGCCTTTTTCTTTCTATCTCATGCCACGTTGAGGACCCTGCTTGCTCATGGGACCCGCATGTCATCCTCTATGTGCTATAAAAGTTTATTTTCTTGGGTTTTTTTTCACCCTCTAATTTTTGGCTATTTCCTTTTTCTTTTGATCCCCTGCCGCCTTGGAAACGTTGAGTAAGCTGCTGACTCATGGGACCCGCATGTCATCCTCTATGTACAATCAACTTTCTTTTTCTTTTGATCTCAAGCCGCATTAGAAACGTTGAGACCGCTGCTGCTAATTGGGACCCGCATGTCATCCTCTATGTACAATAAAGTTTTTTTCTTGGATTATCTTTGGCTCCTGATATTTTGTCACTTGCCTTTTTCTTTCGATCTCATGCCGCCTTTGAAACGTTGAGTAAGCTGCTGCCTCATGGGTCCCGCATGTCATCCTCTACGAACAATAAATGTTTCCTTTCTTGGAGTTATTTTTGACCCCTAATTTCTGGCTATTTGCCTTTTTCTTTTGATCTCCTGCCCCCTTTGAAACGATGACGACGCAGCTGGCAGGTCGGTCCCACATGTCATCCTCTGTGAACAATAAAAGTTTCATTTGATGGATTTATTTTTATCCCCTCCTGACTTTCGGGATATTTCCTTTTTTCCTTTGATCCCCTGCCGCCTTGGAATCGTTGAGGATGCTGCTGCCTCATGGGTCCCGCATGTCATCCTTTCAGAACGGTAAATGTTTCTTTTATTGGATTTTGTTGACCAAACGATTTTTGGCTTATTTTTTCTTTCGATCTCCTGCAGCCTTTAAAACGTTCAGGGCGCTGCTAGCTCACGGGTCCCACATGTCAACCTCTATGAACAATAAACGCTGAGGATGCTGCTGCCTCATGGGTCCCGCATGTCATCCTCTCAGAACGAAAATGTTTCTTTTCTTGTATTTTTTACCAACAGATTTTTGGTTTATTTTTTCTTTCCATCCCCTGCCGCCTTTAAAACGTTGACGACGCTGCTGGCTCATGGGTCCCCGATGTCAGCCTCCCCGTACAAGAAACATGTGATATCTTGATTATTTTGCAGATAATAAACATTGTATTTCGCTCTGAGCTATTGCAAACGGATAAATTAAATCTTTATTTTTACATAAACAAACTTATATGTTGAATCTCCTTGTTTTGTGTTTTTGCGAAGCATAGGACTTTCCTGTTTTTTTTAGAAAAATCCAAACTTTCCTGTTTTGGAGTGGGCTGAAATTGTACAAGTCAAAAGGCCCGGCAGATAGTTCGAAGGCCCGTGATGTCCGGATGCAGCCCAATTGAAATCTTTCTTTTCTTGGATTTTTTCACCCCCGATTTACGGCTACTTCATTTTTCTTTTGGTCCTGTGCCGCCTTGGAAATGTTGAGACCGCTGCTACAAAATGGGACCCGCATGTCATCCTCTATGTACAATAAAATTTCTTTTCTTGGATTATTTTTGGCTCCCGATATTTGGTCACTTGCCTTTTTCTTTCAATCTCATGCCGACTTTGAAACGTTGAGGAAGATGCTGGCTCATGGGTCCCGCATGTCATCCTCTATGAACAATAAAAGTTTCCTTTGTTGGATTTATTTTTTACCCCTAATTTCTCGGTTATTTGCCTTTTTCTTTTGATCCCCTGCCCCCTTTGAAACCATGACGACGCACAAGGCAGGTCGGTCCCACATGTCATCCTCTATGAACAATAAAGGTTTCCTTTGATAGATTTATTTTTTACCCTAATTAATTTCTGGCTATTTCCTATTTTTATTTTGATCCCCTGCCGCCTTGGAATAGTTGAGGATGTTGCTGCCTCATGGGTCCCGCATGTCATCCTCTCAGAAAGGTAAAAGTTTCATTTCTTGGATTTTGTTTACCAACTGATTTTTGGCTTTTTTTTGTTTCGATCTCCTGCCGCCTTTAAAACGTTGGACGACGCCGCCTGGCTCATGGGTCCCCAATGTCAGCCTCCCCGTCTCGCAAATCCTCTTTCTGCAAAGGTTGTATTTCTAGCTAGATAGCTAAGGTGGATTCGAATCTGCCGTGGTTCAGGCAGCTCAGGTAAGCCTTCTTGCACTGATTAATGGAACTAGTGTATAGCAAGGTCAAGACGTGTGGCTTGGTGTAATGAATCTATTTGAATCATGTTGTGGATTCAATCTGATAGTTCTCTAACAGGTCAGCCAAAATAGAAATTAAGTTTTTTTCTAAAACGGAAATGCAAATTAAGATGAACACAAACATTAGTTATCATAATAGCTGATCATACATACATACTTGCTAAGAGCAAAAGCTTGCCAGAGTTTTACCACCCATACAATTAATTAGCAGCTCAGATAAGATAACCTTATATAAGTATAACTACAAATGCATTTGCTAAGGGCTCATGGGACAATAGAACTAGACAGCCGCAAACTTGATGACCAGCATGTCACAGTGGCATCGAAAGATCTTGACCTTCAACTTTGATCCAATGCGAAGTTTGGCACCGTCAATGAACTTTTTCCACCTGGAAGTAACAGCCCAGCGGCCATCTGTGGGACTGACGGAGTACCGTCCCTCCACGGTGAGATCTTCACTCTCCATGACGAGGGAAATCTTGCCCCTTCGGCCAGCATTGAGATCCTTGGCGATACTTTTAGGCAATTTCTGATTCAAAGCAAGAGATACCAACAAAAATTAGTCAATGGCACCAATACACTGAAGACTGAACCATGTGAGACTTTGAGCAGAGAAGACATCAAGATAAGAGCAGTTATGCTGTCATATACTCACGAACATAGCCTTCAGATGCGTCCTGGTCACCACACGGGTGGCCACAACAATGAGCTGAGACCTCGGTGATCCGGTGGGGCAGTGTGCAGAGCACTGGCTGGTACACGAGCTGGTGTCGATGCAGAGACTGCTGGGCAGGTGCAATAAACGGTGCCTCTAGAGGAACCGGTGCTGATGCGGGAGACTCAGGCAGGTGCGAACGGTGCAGCTAGAGGAACCAAAGTCTTGATGCGGGATCCCGTCTGGGCAGGTGTAGTATATGGGGCCTCTACAGAACCAATGCGATGTAGGGGCCTGCTGGGTAGATGCAATAAACGGTGCCGGTACAGAACCGGTGCTTGATGCAGAGAGTGGGAAGCGGTGCCGGTCTTGGTGTGGGTGCCCTTTGTGACATCCGCTCTGTTCCATCGGGATCTGCAGCTTTGATCATGTTAAACCCAAAGCAAGCTAGAATAGAGGGAATGGTTTAGAACAACTGCTCGTAATGCGTAATCAAAGGATATGAGTACAAAAAAGTTACATATTATATATTTGGAAGTGTCTCCAACTCAGAAGCGATTACGTATGTCCGCCCGTTTGAGTTTCTCGATCCTCGGCTCGTCGCCCTTCTTCGCACCGTAGTCAAAAGCAAACTTTCTCCAATCATGTCCATACAAATATGTGATGGCCTGCGTCTTGTAGACATACACCTCATAGACCGTGTAGGTGTTCATCAATTTGCCATTGCCATGCATAGTGAAAGACCCTTCATGCGGACACATCTGGTTAATCATTGGACGAAGTTCACAAGGTACGATCTGCGGTGAAAATTGATACTAATGTAAGAAGCAGGAAAACTAAAAACAAGACTTTACTATATGCCAATTCATGCTAAACCACTGAGAATACATACCTGTAACTCTGTGAAGGAGTTATTAGAAAGGTAGATAGAGCCATAGGAGGTGTTATATGCGGGGTATGTACATGGGCTTGCCATATTCCCGCAAGCTCGGCATCGGGATGGTGAAGGAAACATGGGAGGTACTACTGGTGCGTAGCGCTGAATGTAAGTGGAAGAATTAGGTTGTGTAAAGTGCATAGTTCAGAGCAATGCAAATGTTGACAAGTGAGTGCATAACACTATGTTACAAACTGAACAGTCAAAATTTAGTGTATGATGAATATAAGCATGCTAATTTGGCGTTTCCGAATTCCAAGAAGCGATGAGATGAGCCGGTTATAATATCGTAAATAAATCATGGCATGTATATGTGGCTTAAGAAAATATACCCGAACCCTTGATGGTTACGGCCCGGCTGGTCCTTGGACTTGAGCTT